>NW_021820927.1:0-135049 GCF_901001135.1 Rhinatrema bivittatum | reverse complement strand
GCACCGTGAATCTGCTTGCGAGGCCCCGCCACACACAGAAACTCTGCCCTGCTACCAGCGCTGCTTGGTATCTGTGTGGCACTACTGGATGCTAGGCACTAGTACTGGATGCTAGGCACGGAAAGCACACTCCCTGCTCCTTTCCTCCCAGGTTTATTGTGTTTTAACCCTGTCCAAGGGCACACACAAGTATCTGTTCCTGAGGCTGCTTCACAGGCATGTTTTCCCTCTTGCCTGTCCCCACAGTGTGGATTCTTTCTATGGGGTGAAGGCAGACCTTCGTGGCCCAAGCAGTGGTGCGATTCTCCCTTATGTGTGTGTGTCTCTTTCTCCCAGTGGTTGTGATGCTGTGCTGCAGAAACAGACAGGCTGGACACCCTTGTGGGTGTTCAAAATAAATGTAGTAATTCTTTTGAAAATCAAATAAATGTCCACGCATCCAAAACCGTGTGAAGTTACAGCTGTAGGTGGGTCTACTTTTGTGTAAGTGTTGCTCAGCTCAGGTTCCCTGGGATTTAGCTTAGCACTCCTGTATTGAGTGCATAAGAGTCCCAGCCGATGGGGGGGAAAATCCTACTTTATGCGGGGTTCCCCTTAGACTCAGAAAAGTCCTATCTGAGCTTCAATTTTCAGTCTCTGGTCCCCAGCCTGTGTCTGGTCCCCTGAATGAAGATCCTGTAGAGGGTCTCCAAAACTTCTCTCTTCCTGATTCCTCTGTTTTGGACCTCTTGGGTGGAAAGGTCAATGCTTGAAAAATCAGGCCAATATAGCCAACTCTCTTCAATGAGGATAGGTGGAACAAAATTTCCTCACAACCAAATCTGGGTAAAACTCTCACAATGAAAACGTTTCTAAAGGTGATGTGCGGAAGTGACAGATGGATTGTCTCGACCCTGGTTGTTGGATGTGGGGTTTGTCCTTCACTACACGAAACCCAAGTCTCACCTCAGCTAAACTCAGTAATCTGCCCAACAGGAAAAGCAAACATACAGAGAAGGGTGACCAAAATGATAAAGGGGATGGAATAGCTCCCCTATGAGGAAAGACTAAAGAGGTTAGGGTTGTTCGGCTTGGAGAAGAAATGGCTGATGGGGGATATGATAGAGGTCTTTAAGATCATGAGAGGTCTAGAACGGGTAAATGTGATTCGGTTATTTACTCTTTCAGATAATAGAAGGACTAGGGGGCACTCCATGAAGTTAGCATGTAGCACATTTAAAGCTAATCGAAGAAAGTTCTTTCTCATTCAATGCACAATTAAACTCTGGAATTTGTTACCAGAGGATGTGGTTAGTACAGTTAGTGTAGCTGGGTTTTAAAAAGTATTGATAAGTTCTTGGAGAAGTCCATTACCTGCTATTAATTAAGTTGACTTAGAAAATAGCCACAGCTATTACTGGCATCAGTAGCATGGGATAGACTTAGTTTTTGGGTACTTGCAAGGTTCTTATGGCCTGGATTGGCCACTGATTGAAACAGAATGCTGGGCTTGATGGACCCTTGGACTGACCCAGTATGGCAATTTCTCATGTTTTTATGTTCTTAACCAGAGGCAGATCCTAACGAGGCAAGGCTTCCTCTAAAGAATCCTCCATCTGCTGAACCCGGTTCCTTCTCCCTCAAAAGCCAACTGAAAATGACCACACCTGCTCAGTGCTCCTACCCTAACCCACCTCTTCTGGGCAGGGATTGAATCACCGCAGACAAGGGAAGGTGCTGTAGGGAATGGTTTCTCCCATTCCCTACTGTAGCTGTTATCTCAAGGGCAGAGAACTAGGGTCATCTAGTGGGCGACCAGGGGGTCCCGCCAACGTTTTGGGCAATTTTCAAAAATATTTAAGTAGAGATTGAGAAGTTAATCTTACCTAGAGCACACTAACTAAATTTGGGAAAATGAGGGGTCCAGGTCCAGGGATCAAAATCATAAGGACATAAGGCTTGCCATACTGGGTCAGACCAAAGGTTGATCAAGCCCAGTACCTTGTTTCTAACAGTGGCCAAGCCAGGTCACAAGTACCTGGCAGGATCCCAAGGGGTAAATTCCAAGCTGCTTATCCCAAGAATAAGCAGTGGATTTCTGCAACTCTACCTTAGTAATGGATAATGGACATTTCCTCCAGGAGCTTGTCCAAACCTTTTTTAAATGCAGCTATAGTAATATCTTTTATCACATCCTCTGGCAATGAATTCCAGAGCTTAATTATGCATTGAGTAAATAATATTAGTTTTAAATGTATTAACTAGTAACTTCTTTGTGTGTCCCCTGGTCTTTGTACTTTTCAAAAGAGTAAACAACTGAATAACATTTATTCTTTCCATTCCACTCATTATTTTATTGACCTCTATCATATCTCCCCTCAGCCTTCTCTTCTCCAAGCTGAAAGTCCTAAACTCTTTAGCCTTTCTTCATAGGGGAATCACTCCATTTCCTTTACCATTTTGGTTGCCCTTTTCTGTACCTTTTCTAATTCTGCTATATCTTTTTTGAGATGTGACCAGAACTGCGCACAGTACTCAAGATGATGTCGCACCATGGAGTGTTACAGAGGCATTATGATAATCTCTGTTTTATTCTCCATTCCTTTCCTAATAATCCATAGCATTCTGTTTGCTTTCTTGGCTGCTGCTGCTGCTGCACACTGAGCAGAAGAGATCAACATATTTTCAGCGATGACACCTACTAGATCCTTTTCCTGAGGAACCTTGCATTGTGTAGCCATAATTTGAGTTACTCTACTCATAAAGGTGAATTTTAAAAGCCTGGCACATGCATTAATTAGGGGATGAGAGAATAATTCGGGCTCATGCACGCAGAGCTGATTTTCAAAGCCAGCAAGATACATGCGTATTTCCAGCATCGCACACATCTAGAAAGTTTTCAAAAAGGAGTGGGGCATGGACGTGCACTAGGCAAGGTGTGGGCATTTTGAGGCGTGAACTAGAGATGTGCATGTAAATACTTATGCGATTGGCACACACCGAGGCTCCCTGCTGCATAACTTAACTTTTTCCATGGATGACGTGGAAGTTAAAAAATAAAGAAAAATAGGCAGTTCTGCAGGGTTTTAAGGGTCGGGCCTAACTGAGGAAAGTGAAGGCTATCAAACTAGGTGCGGGGAGGGGGGGGGGGGGGAAATGGAGGACCGATCTCTTAACTGGGTGAACTGGGGATGAACTGGTAAAACTGGGAATGGCATTATCATGCACCTCTTTTAAAATTCTCAGATTTACATGGTAGGATTTGTTCACCCATGCGTGTGCCCACTTAAAACTGGGCACACATGTGCGTGCGGCCAGGCTATTTTATAACATGCACGCATATGCCATGTCCCTAGGCGCAGGCCAATGGATGCACACATATGTGTGCCAGCATGCCGGTTTGAAAGTTACCACTCCTATGCATTACTTTGCACTAGTCCACATTAAATTTCATTTGCCATTTGCATGCCCAGTCTCCCAGTTTTGCAATGTCCTCTTACAATTTCTCACATTCCTCTTGTGATTTAACAACTTTGAATAATTTTGTGTCATTGTTTATAAATATACTAGCCGTTAAACCCGTAACAACGGGCTACATTTAAAAAAACATTTTCGGTCCATTTCCTTCCCACTCCCTCCCCCTCATTCTCCCTCCCTGCCTCTCACCTCCCCCTCTAGTCTCCCTCCCCCCTCCCCTCACCTCACCCTCTCCTTACTCTCTCCTCCCTCCCCCAGCTTACTCTCTCCTCAGCTCACTCTCTCCTCCCTCCCCTCACTCACTCCCCCTCTCTCAATCCCCTCCCCTTTCAGCTCATCCACAACCGGCAGACGGGGGGTGTCCTTCCCTCCCTTGCGCGCGTCGCCGCCGCTGCCGCTACTGCTCCTCCCGCTGCTCCTTGTCGCCACTCCTCCTCCCGCTCCTGCTCGTCGCCTCCGCTGCTCCTGCTCGTTGCCGCCGCCGCTCCTGCTCCTAAGGACCCAGCGCCATTTTTTTTTCGGGCACGCTCTGCTCTGGCCGACGTGCTCGCCCGCATGCGCGGTAGAGCTGCTCTCTACTGCGCATTTGCGGCACGTCGGTCAGGGCTCCCTTATCTAGTAGATTAAAAAGCAGTGGTCCCAGAATAGATCCCTGGGGCACTCCACTATTAACTTTCTCCATTGGGAAAATGTACTATTTAGCCCTACTCTCGTTTTCTTTGAACCAGTTGGCAATCCATAATAGGACACTGCCCTCTATCCCAAGACACCTTTATCCACATGTTTATTTTTGCCCTCAAAAAAATGTAGCAAATTTGTGAGGCAAGACTTCCCTTGGTTAAATCCATATTGGCTTTGTCCCAACATGGATTTAGCCAAGGGAAGTCTTGTAGGTAGAAATATCTAAGACCCAGTGCAAGAGCAGAAATCCAACACTGAATACAGTTCTTCCAGTTACCAAAAATTACTTTTGCAGACAGTTCTTATGCTGCTTAAATTACTTCTAGTTTCAGACTGGACTCCCCTAGAACTCTCATAAAGACCTCTCCAAGAACATTAGAGAATCCTTTTCAGGTTCCCACAGTTACTTGCTGAGGGCTGGGTTGACCCAGGCAAATCCTCTCATCTTCCTTAAGGTTGGCTCCCCCTGTCAAATCCCAGGCCACTTGCAGGAAAAGGGACATTCCTTCCAATGGATCATTTGGGAACCCTGAGGAGAGTACAGCCCCTCCATTACCCTTCCCCAGACTCCCTCCTAGATCTCTCTCTCACTTTTCCAGATTTGGATTCTACTCCTCCCACTGACGTGATGTCACCTTTTCACTGGCCCACCTTTTGGGGGATGGAGCACCCTGTCACTCCTTGGTGACACTGCTCCCGGGGACTATCCCCAGTTTTGGAACATTTCCCATTCTAAGGAATAGTGAAGCCAGAAAGGCCTGGCATAATCATTTGTACAGTGCATACCAGATGCCCACAGCACTATAGGGATGTGCAGAGGGACGCCATATGTTGCATTCGGGATTCGTATTCATCGGGGGGGCAGATACGTTGCATTCGGCAAAGGGGGCCCCCGATACGTTTATACGTTAATTCTTATTCGTTTCCCAGCTAAAATTAAATTAGCTATAACCCCCCACCCTCCTGACCCCCCAAGACTTACCAAATTCCCTGGTGGTCCAGCGGGGGTCCGGGAGCCATCTCCTGCACTCACACCCTCGGCTGCCGGTATTCAAAATGGCGCCAATAGCCTTTGACCTACTATGTCACAGGGGCTACCGGTGCCATTGGTCAGCCCCTGTCACATGGTAGGAGCAATGGATGGCCAGTGCCATCTTGTGCTCCTACCATGTGACAGGGGCTGACCAATGGCACCGGTAGCCCCTGTGACATAGTAAGGGCAAAGACGATCGGCGCCATTTTGAATACTGGCAGCCGACGGCCCGAGTGCAGGAGGTCGCTCCCGGACCCCTGCTGGACTTTTGGCAAGTCTTGTGGGGGTCAGGAGGGTCCCCCAAGACTTGCCAAAAGTCCCTGGTGGTCCAGCGGGGTTCCGGGAGCGATCTCCTGCACTCGGGCCGTCGGCTGCCAGTAATCAAAATGGTGCCAATAGCCTTTGCCCTTACTATGTCACAGAGGCTACCGGTGCCATTGGTCAGCCCCTGTCACATGGTAGGAGCACAAGATGGTGGTGGCCATCCATTGCTGGTAAGTCTTGGGGGGGGGGGGTCAGGAGGGGGGGGTTTGTTTAAATTGGCTCCTTTAGATGGCCGAATAATTCGGCGAAGATTCGTTGTATTCGTGGGGAATCGCGATACGTTTTGCTTCCCCACGAATTCAACGAATATGGCCCTATACGTTGCAGATTACCAATTCGTAGGGAACGAATGCACACCCTACAGCACTATACAGAGACATGTAATAGACAGACCCTACTCCTTGGGGCTTACAATGAGAGTGGATGAGCTTGCAAGCATGTTTATGTGTGAGAGACAGAGGAAGTGGGGGCAGAGTGTGTGTGTGAGAGAGAGAGAGAGAAGGGACTGGTCATCCCCATCCTAGATTCTTCATCTTTCCCTGTTATGCTCGTCGGTCGCAGATGGCTGCGACCACTACTGCACACCTCCTTCTTTGCTTCCCTGACTCCATGGGGTAGATTGGCAGCCTCCGCTAGCTACCAATGACCTACCTACCGCTCCCAGGCCTCCCGGGTCGGCATGGACGCTGCCGACCACCATCTTGCCATCAGGTCCCTCTAGGTGCGCCCATGCACAGGCCAGTCTTAATCACATCATGGCGGGAACCTCGGGGGCATCTCCTCCAGATGACGTCATTACCTTTGGATATTTAAACCTGCTGGTCCTATCCTAAGATGATTTGGCAAAGAGTCTCATCCTTGCTAATTCCACCTCGCTTCCTGAGGATCCTGCGTTCCAGTTCCTGTTCCGACGTGGGCATCTCATGTACCCGCTCCTCGGGGGCCTCTCTCTCGTCCTGGCTATCCACGCCTCAGAGGGCCTGACACCTGGAACTCTGCCTGCCACGTTCCCTGGGACTTCCCTGGAACCAACACTGCTCTTTTGTGAGTACTCCGCCCTGCGGATCACTTTCTGCTTTACCAGGTGCCTATCTGGTGTACCCCGCGCTGCAGGCCATTACCATCGCTACAGAGGACTCCTTCAGAGGTACCCGCTCTACGGACCATTACTACGGTATTGAGGACCTCACAGGCGCACCCCTCCTTGCAGACTGCTACCAGCCCTACCGAGGACCATCACCGGTGTACCCCGCTCTGCGAGCCATTGCCACCTCCACCTAGGGCCTCGACTGTGCACTTCGCTCTGCGGATCGCTGTCACCTCTACAGAGGACTCCACCTGCAGTGAAGCTCATGGGGCTCCTCCCCATGGGCGGTACCACCTCTCACTTCAGCCCAGGGTTCACATACCGATATTTACAGAATCCTAACATTCCCCTCTTATCTTCCCCAGTTTTCATCTTCCCCATCCCTGGTTCTCTCTCCTTCTCCTTCCTCCATTCCCAGTACCTTCTCGCCTTCTCATCACCCCATTCTGTTCCTCCTCTTTTCCTTCTCACAAGTTCCTGGTGGTCCCTCCTCCCTGTCCACCCTAGTCTTGTCACCCTCTTCCCATCCTCAAAATCTTCCTGTACTGACACTTGAAATCCCTTTCCTCACCCAATAAAAAGAAAATAAGTTATATAGACAGAAGTAAGATTGTAAAACTACTTTTTTTTTATAATGTAATATAAAAGATAGAAATGTGCTTCAGAATTTTCTAATTCCTGCCATAAGAACACGTGGGGCTGTGAATTAGACCTTCTACTCCCTGTTGTCCACCCTTAAGGGATGAGGGGAGGGGATGACATCACCAACAGTGCTGAGGGGTGGAAAAACCCTAAATACATCCCTGAGGAGGGATATTCATCAACCTGTCTGTGAACGTAAAATGAGTCACTGGTGTGAGAGGAATGCAGGATTCTTCTGCTTTAACATTTTCATTCCATCGACTCCTTTAATACCAGATGGGGGTGTAATGACTCTTTGGGAATCATTACACGATGCCCCCCGAACTCAGATTACAGAATAATCTCAAAACTTTTAAGAAAAATCTAAAAACATGACTCTTTAAAAAAGCCTTCACTAAAGAGTGTGGAGGGTAGAGAATGAAAGTACAGGGTAATGCAGATGAGAATGAATTTACTCAATCCTACATTTAAGAAGTAATATTTCAAAGCGATAGTAACTCAATAATACACCTGGACATGACCAACATTACTCAAATAATGATTTTATTTATGAAATTGTAACCGAACTTTATTGGCACCTGTTAGAATGTACGATATCCTACATTTACTTACCTTAGTCTATGTGCCTATTTGTAAACCGTTGCGATGGTATATAACTTAGCGACGGTATAGAAAAGTTTTTAAATAAATAAATTAAATAAATAAATAAAATAAATTACAGAATGGCCATAGCTCTAATTCCTTTTGAGGAAGGGATAGTATAGGTGTTGCGAAGCGCGGCTCGCAGGGCCTTCCCACAAACCGCCTCACTTACCTCCCACCCCCCACCCCCCAGATTCTGACAGATCCCTCATGTGGCAGAACACCTTTCCCTGCTGCCAAGGTCACACTTGGCGCAGCGCACCTTTCTCTGCTGCCGTCATCCTGCTTCTTCCAGCTCTCTCTAGGCATACACCTATTTTTAAAGGAGTCATGGCGGAAATCCTGACCTGGGTACCCAGTGAAGACGTCAGTTGCTGCTGGTACTTAAGGCCGTTTCAGATGCCCCCACTGATGCCTCAGCAATGGGTCTCCTACCAGAGCAGTATTGCTTGCATTCGTGGTTCCTCTCTCCTGACTTGCCTCGTTCATCCTTTCCTCATCCAGCCTTGCCTCATCAAGGCTTCCTTGTCCTGTCTTGCCCAGGTTTGCCTTGTCCTGCTGTCTCGTCCAGTCTCTTCTGTAAGTGTTCATCTCCCCTTGACCTGACTCTCCAGATCTTGACTTCTTGCCTGGACCTGACCACGATAGCCTGCCTTCTGGACCTGACCTTTTGCTTGGACCTGACCATCCTTGTTAGCCACCTGCCCCGACCTTGGCCTGTCTCCGATCCTATTAGTCTTCTGTCCTCCTTGACTCTAGCGTGCCATTGGACTTTGTTCACTTTACTGCCGAGGGCCCCACCTAAGTCCTGCCAACCACCAGGGCTCAAACTGAGGGGGGAGGCAGCTGATATAGGTGAAGCTCCAGACTGTCCCGCTACAGGGTACATTTGCCAGCTGCCGGCGAAAGCCTCGTAGGTTTGCCTACGAGGCTTCATCAATTATGACGCAGCACAAAGGGCTCATACCCATGCCGCCTATCACAATAGGGAGGGGTGCACCATTTTGGAACAGCTCCTTCACTGTGATTGCTGGAATGGCGGCCCTCTGCTATTACCTCTGGATTCCAGAAGTTTATTTTGGATTTTTCCTTTTGTTTCTGTCCTGTGAAAGCCCTAGTACCTGAGGCTGGAGGATTTTGGGGAGTCCAGTAGCTAGGTTAGATCAGGAGGTAGGGAAGATTCTGCTGCTCTCCATCCCACAAACCATGGGTTAGATCAGGGGTGACTCACTGCAGGAGAATTCCCAATTTTTCCATTTTCATGAAGATTTTTATCTTGAATTAATGGGAAGTTTGTTGCCTTCCTTCCTACTCTGAGAAAGCTGCTGTATTCCCTATTATCTGGATCTCTCCTAAGATCCTGCTTTATATTCTGAAGAGGAGAACTATGAGTAAGATCTATTGTTACATTCTGAGGATGCCCAATTAGATTATTCACCCTGGGGAAAAGAGGTACAGTTTGGGAGACTGTACAAAGACTAAGAACTTTGAAGTGCCATAAAGAGGAACAGAAATCAAGTAAATAAATACAGCATTTTTTTTCCACCAGTAATTTGGAGGGGGGCTTTTTCCAGCTATCTAGGATACACTTTTCCACCTGGGAAACTTACTTTGCCAAGCCCTGGAGGGTAGGAGTTTTTCCCTTGGCCCATTACTAAGAGACATTTGCACAGATACATTTTGGAGAACTGTGAGTTAAAGCCATCTATGTCAAGAACTGATGTGAACTGTGCCATTTTGCCATTTAAGAAGTTTATGCAGTAAAGAATTATTTTGGACACTTGAACTGAGCCTCCAGAATATTTTCTTAGCACTTACATCCCTTGATGGTAAAATTGAACTGATACCTCGCCAAAACAGTAAACTTGGGAGTCACCTTTGCCACCTTGAGCCTTGGAGGATCTATTTCTTCTCCCTCTCTCACTGGATAAGAACCATGTCACGGGATCCCTGGACTGTGTTGGAGTGGGAAAGAAGTTAAGAACTGGCCCCAGGACCCTCATATATCCCTGCTGTCTTGGCTCATAAACCAGGTACACCTGCTGGTCCTGAGGAAGTTTTTTCCATGGTAATCTTTTAGTTTTGCTCCTTTAGTTGTAGGAGTCGCGGAAGGAACCATTGTCACCTTCCCTTCCTCGTTAGGCTCAAGCACATGGCTGCTGCAGTGCACATGAGCCCTGCTAGCTGCATCATAATGATAGTCTGATCCTGCTAAAAAGAGTCAAGATCCATGGTTTCTTTTTTTTGTAAATCAAGGTTTATTGTTCAAACAAGAAAATAGACAAACAATACAACAGCAAATGTTGATTCAATAAACAGGTTCAGCGTCCCAAAATGTTTAATGCAATGCATATACCCTTCAAGCTCCCCCTCTCCCCCTTGACCTCCCCCCTCCCCCTCCCCTTCAGACATAACAATCAACTCAATTGCTTATCAAATTTACACAGGAAGACTAAGCCAAGTTCAGACTATATGCTTAAAATCAAAACTAACTAGGTAGGAATGTGCTAGTTATATTAATGCTATAACAAAAGCTAAATACATATCCCCAAACCTCGGCAATTACATCTGCAAATCTATAACTGGGACTGTTGCCAACTCTTAAATGGATCCCATATCTTTTCAAATTCCAAAAGATTACAATGTTTTAGGGCAGTCAATTTATTCAAAAAGAATATTTTCTCAAGTCCACACACTACAGCCCCCAATGAGGGCTGTTCCACAGTCTTCCAGCAAAAAGCTATTTCACATCTGGCTGTGATTAGAATCTGATGAACCAAGGGCCAATTAGAAGCCGCATCTTATTCAATAAGAAAATTCAGTAAAGCACTTTTGGGAGAGGCTGCTAACTGTAAACCATAAGTTTCATTGACCAGTGTAAATACTATTACGACTGTGCTGCCCAACGTCTCCACTCCGCCCTCCTTACTCTCTGGCGACTCCTCCTGTGGTTGACGAACGTTTGGCTGCCGCGGCGTCTGCCTGCCGTCCTCTCCGGCGTCCCCGGACCAGCTTGGGCGCTGCCTCCCGCCATGCTGTTCAGCTGCCTTAGGGCGCGCGCGCCGCGTGGCCCTGCTTCAAGTACCTTCAGTGGGCAAACCACAGGGGCGTCCCCCTGTGATGACGTCATGCATCCAGGATACAAAAGGCCTACACGATTGCTAGCTAATCGACAGGTCAATCCAGTAAAGTGCGGCCGCATTTACCCCGCTCCTAACCTGCTTTCTACTCACTTTCCGGCCGCGTTAGCCCTTCCTGCGATCCACAATCCCCTTTAACCTACTCTTACCGCGTCCTTAAATCCCCAGGTAACCCCTTCCGCACGCGGCATGTATATTACATGTAAACGATGGAATTAGCTATTCCCTACCAACCAGTAACCCGCGCCCCGACTATCGCTTTTTTACCCTGCCGTTTTGCCGCGCTTTTAACCTGCTAACTTACCGCCTACCCTTACCCCTGCGTTAGAGGCAGGGGTAAGGGTAGGCGGCAAACTTTCCCCCAGCCCCAGCCCCCGCTCACCTGCCCTGGCCGCGTCCATGGGTGCTGGTTTCCGGGGCAGCCCCAGTCCTCTCCCCTCCTCCCGAAGCACCTCGCGAAAAAAACGAAAAAAAGCGAAAAAAAAAAAAAAAGCGAAGTTGCAAGAGAGAGAGAGGAGAGAGGACGGGCAATCCTACTCTCGGGACTGCCAGTCGTCTCTCCCCTCCTCCCGAAGCAAGGCGCGAAAAGCAGCCTTGCTCCGGGAGGAGGGGAGAGAGGACTGGCAGTGTAAAGCGACGAAGCGACTTACTTTTTTTGCAGCCCCCCTCGGAGACGGACATCGGTGAGGACGACCGCGGCTCCCCTGCCTCCAGCTGCCCGCGGAGATGGACGCCTGCACGGGCGAAAGCGGCCCCTGTTCGTGCAATTGGGCGTGACATCACGACGTTTGGCGTCACGGCATGTGAAGTCACGTCTTGAGCGGCCCAATTGCACGCACAGGGGCCACTTTCGCCCGTGCGATGCGTCTATCTTCGCGGGCAGCTGGAGGCAGGGGAGGGAGCTGCGGTCATCCTCGCCGATGTCCGTCTCCGGAGGGGGGCTGCAAAAAAAGTAAGTCGCTTCGTTGCTTTTCACTGCCAGTCCTCTCTCCCCTCCTCCCGGAGCAAGGCTGCTTTTCGCACCTTGCTTCGGGAGGAGGGGAGAGAGGACAGGCAATCCCGAGCATAGGATTGCCCGTCCTCTCTCCCCTCTCTCTTGCTACTTTTTTTTTTTCGCTTTTTCGCTTTTTTCCATTTTCGTTGCTTGTTTTGGGAGGAGGGGAGAGAGGGCTGACAATCCCGAGCGTCGGAGAACCATCCACTTCCTGGTACCTGTCATTTCAAATGTCATTTGAAATGACATTTGAAATGACAGATACCAGCGTGTCCATGAAGCATTAGGCCCGCGCACCCAGGTTACTGTATAGGCGCTGTATAGCGCTCTATACAGTAAAATGGGTTGCATTCACTGACGCTTTCACTGACGCTTTCACTGACGCTCTATACAGTAAAATGGGTTGCATTCACTGACGCTTCTTAGACGCAGCTTGCATTTGCAAGCTATTTACATACAGGATCGAGCGGTAGGTGAGCTGGACTGTGCGTGCGGCAACCGCGGGTGCGCCGGGCACTAACGCAGCTCTTCCTACTACTCGTTACTGGATTGACCTGCAAGTTAGCAAAGGTTTCCTAATGGATGGGATTTCTCCGTACCTTACTACTCTGCCTCCTTTGGACCTACTCTATTTGGGGTACCCGCTCCTCAGGGGCCTCTTTCTCTTTCTTATCTTTCAGGTCGCTGTCTGGAACAGGTACTCGCTCTTCGAGGGCCCATGTTCCTGGATTTGCTACTTGGACTTCATTTCTGCCTGGAAGACACCGCTACCTATAACATCTGTGAGTTGCCATCTCTATCTCTCAGAGCTATTCCCTGGAACCAGGTACTCGCTCCTCGAGGGCCTGCCTTTACTCTAGCTCCTGTGCTCCACACTGAAAGACCGCTGCATGAGTACATTACCAACGAGGCTCTATTCCTGAACTCTGCATATCCTGCTACTACTCACAATATCAGTACTCTCTATTACAGCACAGATATTGTGGGATCGCTGTTCCAAAGCCTGAGGGACTACAAGCCCAACAGGGCTACTTTCCAGCTCACTACTGCCACCTCTGGTGGTTCACCAATCCTGTATAATAAAAGAACTAAGTGTGTGTGTGTCTCCTACGCTGAGCCTGACCTGTGGCCCCTCACGGGACTTCCCCCCGTGGGCGTGATCATCTGCCACAGGTCCAGGGATCCACCAAAAACCTTACAAATAATAACAAATACCTTGCTCCAGAATACCTTGATGAAAGGACAGATCCACCACATATGATAAAACGTGCCTATTTCTATACAGCCCCTCCAACATAATCCCCCCAAAACTGGAAAAGTTTTATGAAGATGTTCCGGGGAAAAATACCATCTTATTAGGACCTTATAGCCATTTTCTGTTACAATTGCCAACATAGAAATTTTCTTAGCGTAAACATAGGTTAAATCCCATTCAGATTCTGATAACTCATATCCAAGGTCATGCTCCCACGTCCTCCTATAAGAAGGTTTAACAATTGTCTCTTTATTTAGGTAACTATATATATTGGAAATCTTTTCTGTCTTCTATCAGCATTATCACACCACAATTCAAATAGCATTTTACCTAAAAGTAAAATAGCATTTTACCTAAAAGTAAATCATATCGCACATAATGTCTAAGTTGCAAATAAGAAAATGTGAGCGATTTATCTAAAGAATATGTATCACACAGGTCTGAAAAGGATATAATGCAACCATCTGCCCACAAATTGCCCAACCTGGAAATTCTTGTATCCAATCAATCCCATGGAAAGTGAACTTCCAAGCCTGGTTTGAAATCAGAGTTATGATTAATAGAGGAGCTAAGAAAATATTGTCAATTACCCATAAGCTTGGTGTTGCACTTGGAGGTGGACCCTTGTCCTAGAGCAGTGTAGAGCGGCTCCCTGGTCGGACTCAGGAAGCACCTGCCACCAGGTGGCGGAGCATAGAAGGAGACAGAGGCTAGCTGGAGCTTCACCACTGGAAACCCACGGTCCCCCCGGGTGAAGCCCTTGGGGACCCGGGCCGCTTGAACTTAGGTGGGCCTCGCAGGGTCTTCCAGATGGGAAGTATAGAGGTGTGCCCACCAGGATCAAGGGTGCACGGTCGATGTCTTGTCTAGAGGCCTGAGGGATCAAGGAAGGCCAGTTCAGTGTCTGCAATGACAAGGCTAGGAGCAGGGCCAGAATCAAGGAGGCGTGCTCAATAATAGCAGAGGTCAAGTTCCAAGGATCAGTCTGTGAGTAGTCAGCCAAAGCAGAGGTCAAGTTCTAAGGATCAGTCCGAGAGTAGTCAGCCAAAGCAGGGGTCAGGTTCCAGAAGTCAGACGTGGTCAAGGAGGCAGGCAAAGGTCAGAATCCAGGCTGCAATCAGCGTGGTCAAGGAGACAGGCAAAGGTCAGAATCCGGGCAATGATCAACGTGGCCAAGAAGCAGGCAGAGGTCAGTACCAGAGAGTCAGCCCAAGAGGTACTACCTGGGGTAAAGCAGGAACAGACGGATGCTGGAACAGGAAGACCCTGGAACAGGAGGACACTGGAACAGGACTGGAACAAGACTGGAACAAGACTGGAACAGGCAATGAGACACGGAGGAAAACTAGTACACACACAGTGTCAACCCGATTGTCAAGGCAAAGTAGTACGTTCAATCAGGGCGCGCCGCGGAGTATGGATCCACCCCTGGCTTTATAAGGGACCGGGCGGTCCGCGCACGCGCGCCTAGGGGCAGGGCCGACGCCACGGAGGACGCCAAGCCCCGCCCTGTGGCCTGGTGTGCTGAGGAAGGCCCAGCGACCGCCGCCGTGGGACGCCAAGGCCTGGAGGAGCTTGCAGCTACTGCTGGAGAGGCTGACCTGGGACCTGCAGTGGAGTTGTAAAGGTGAGCAGGCCCATGCATGGGCCGAGCACGGACAGGGTGCACAAAACTTGGTTAGCCATTGCTTCCATTCTCTCAAAGTAGTATCAGTTAATCGGTCGCCAAGTGATTGTGGTTGCCAAATCATTACCTATAATGGCATCTGACCCACCAGAGACTGTTCCAGCTGTACCCTCTGTTTATGTTCACTTTTTCTATTCTGATTATGATGGCTTTAAGTAGAGCAGCTGCATAATACCACTCTCATGGGAAACCCCCAACCCCTCACTGATTTTAGGTCTACACATAACATTTCTAACCACCCTCAGTGGTTTCCATTTCCAAATGAATGCAAACATTCTCTTTTGCCACCTTTCAAGCATTACATTGGAAATACAGATCGGTAAGGTTTGGAAAAGGTAACCCAGTCTTGGCAAAACATTCATTTTTATTAGGGATGTGAATCGGGCTTTGGACGATTGAAAATATCGGACGATATTTTCAAAATCGTCAGAAATCGGGGGCTCCCCCAAAACGATAGGAAAACCCCACGATATTGATCGTGGGGGTTCTCTTATCATTTTGGGGGAGGGCGGGAAAATCGGCACACAAAAATAACTCCTAAACCCACCCCGACCCTTTAAAACTAATCCTTTAGCTTCCCCCACCCTCCCGACCCCCCAAAAAACGTTTTACAGGTACCTGGTGGTCCAGTGGGGGTCCCTGGAGCAATCTCCCGCTCCCGGGCCGTTGGCTGCCACTAATCAAAATGGCACCGATGGCCCTTTGCCCTTGCCATGTGACAGGGTATCCGTGCCATTGGCCGGACCCTGTCACATGGTAGGAGCACTGGATGGCCGGCGCCATCTTGTGCTCCTACCATGTGACAGGGGCTGACCAATGGCACTGGTAGCCCTGTGACATAGTAAGGGCAAAGGCTATCGGCGCCATTTTGAATACTGGCAGCCAACGGTCCGAGTGCAGGAGGTCGCTCCCGGACCCCGTTGGACTTTTGGCAAGTCTTGTGGGGGTCAGGAGGGTCCCCCAAGACTTGCCAAAAGCCCCTGGTGGTCCAGCGAGGGTCCGGGAGTGATCTCCTGCACTCAGGCCATCAGCTGCCAGTAATCAAAATGGCGCCGATAGCCTTTGCCCTTACTATGTCACAGGGGCTACTGGTGCCATTGGTCAGCCCCTGTCACATGGCAGGAGCACAAGATGGCGCCGGCCATCAAGTGCTCTTACCATGTGACAGGATCCGGCCAATGGCACGGTTACCCTGTCACATGGTAAGGGCAAAGGGCCATCGGCGCCATTTTGATTAGTGGCAGCCGACTGCCCGGGAGCGGGAGGACGTCCTGGAGTGGGAGATCGCGGGAGATCACTCTCGGGACCCCCACTGGACCACCAGGTACCTGTAAAAAGTTTGTGGGGGGGGTCGGGAGGGTGGGGGAAGCTAAGGGGTTACTTTTAAAGGGTCGGGGTGGGTTTAGGGGTTATTTTTGTGTGCCGTTTTTCCCACCCTCCCCCAAAACGATAAGGGAAACCCCACGATCAATATCGTGGGGTTTTCCTATCGTTTTGGGGGAGCCCCCGATTTCTGACGATTTTGAAAATATCGACGATATTTTCAATCGTCCGAAGCCCGATTCACATCCCTATTAATGATAATATTCAATAACATTAACCTAAATATCAATGATCTGCATGATCTCAAAAGCACAAACCTCAATGAAATCTGAGATCACAAAATAAAGGTCTCCTCTCAGTGCCGATCTTACAAACCTCTCACTTATTGCAAACGAGAAAGAGTGCTGTCTATAGTGGGTCCTGAACTATGGAATTCTATGCCTGAAGACTTAAGAACTACAATAGACAAAAAGAAATTCAAACAGGACCTGAAAACATGGCTGTTCCAAAACACATATAACATAAACTGTCTGATTACATAATCTCATATTAATATAAACTGTCCAATTTCTCAGATCCATAATATCTAAATAACAAACTCTAATAAAATGATTCCCATGAAAATTATAGCTATGAAACCGATTGCAAGAGAGACTTTACCATCTCCTACACTTATTGCAATTAGCATTCAAGATTTGTTTTTTTCCCTTTGTCTGGTCACTTTTAATTGTGAACCTTTACACTGTAAACTGTTGTGATCTAGTGATTCTCTCTTGGAATGACGATATATAAAACCTCTAAATAAATAAATAAATAAATAATATAAATAATGAGTTGCTTGAAAAGACCTTATCCATTCATTAGCCCACTTATTCTGCATGTCTTCCTAAATTTCAAATTATATATCTAAATAATCTAACTATAGAACTTGATTTAGTAGAATATTTAATGACCTTTCTTATCCTCACAATGTAGGATTCCACATTAGGAATTAAGAACATAAGGCTTGCCATACTAGGTTTCCAACAGTGGCCAAGCCAGGTCACAAGTATCTGACAGGATCCCAAGGGATAGATAGATTCCAAGCTGCTTATCCAAAGAATAAGCAATGGATTTCTGCAACTCTACCTTAATAATTGTTAATGGACTTTTCCTCCAGGAACTTGTGCACACCTTTTTTAAACGTAGCAGCAATACTAATAGCTTTCACCATATCCTCTGGCAACGAGTTCCAGAGCTTAATTATGCACCGAGTAAAAAATTTTTTATCTTAGTTTTAAATGTATTACCCAGTAACTTCATTGTGTGTTCCCTGGTCTTTGTACTTTTCGAAAGAGTAAACAATTGATTAGTGTTTACTTGTTCCATTCCACTCATTATTTTATAGACCTCTATCATATCTCCCCTCAGCTGTCTCTTCTCCAATGTGAAGAGTCCTAACCCTTTAACCTTTCTTCATAGGGGAATCGTTCCATCCCCTTTATCATCTTGGTCGCCCTTCTCTGTACCTTTTCTAATTCTGCTATAATTTCCATCTAGGAGAAGGACCTTGGAGTCCTTGAGGACAATATGTTGAAATCCTCAGCTCGGTGCTTGGTGGCATTCAAAAAAGCAATTAGAATGTTAGGAATAATCTAAAAAGGAATGAAGAATAATATGGAAAATAATTGCCTCTGTTCAGAGCCATGGTGCAACTGCACCCTGTGTTGCGGTACCGGTTGCGCTCCTCGCGACCGGCCCCTTACCTGGCTCCGGTCCCGGGGGTCGGCGCAGCTCCCGATCGCCCCGCTCCTGCTCCAGCCTAGTTCGTGGCGCTCCCACGAGGGAGACGCCTTCGGAAGCTGTCGGCCCCGCCCCTAGGGCGCGCGCGCAGAGGGAACCCTTTTAAAGGGCCTCTGGTGCGAAGAGCCGGATCTGCCCCCGGAGTGACGTCAGACCGCGAGGGGATTTAACTCGGTGTCTGACTCCCTTTCAGTGCCTTGGAACGCGGTCACTCCTGGGAGTAAAGAGTTGCTGATCCTGCCAGCCTGTTCCTGTGTTCCTGATCCTGCCAGCTTGTTCCAGTGTTCCAGATCCTGCCAGCCCGTTCCGGTAATCCTGATCCTGGTCTGTCTCATCGTCTCCGACTTCTGCTGCCTGCCCTGATCCTGGTCCGTCTCATCGTCTACGACTTCTGCTGCCTGCCCTGATCCTGGTCCGTCTCTTCGTCTGCGGCCTTCGCCATTCCACGGTCAGCCTCCTAAGTCCCAGCGGCCCGGGCCCCTACAGGCTCCTCCTGGGGGGATCACAGGCTTCCAGGGCGAAGCACCACCTAAGTCCCAGCGGTCCGGGCCCCCACAGCTCCTCTGGAGGGGTCACGGATCTCCAGGGTGAAGACCTCGCTTCTCCTGCCGTGGTCTGCCTTCCGACCGGCTCTCTCTGCACGGGACACCGTCTCAACCGGCTGGACTAAGGATCCACCTCCCGACTACAACACCTTGAGTATTGTGTGTAGTTTTGGTCACCCCATCTCAAGAAAGACATAGCAGAACTAGAAAAGGTGCAGAGGAGGGTGATAACAATGTTAAAGGGGAGGGAACAGCTGTCCTATTATGAGAGGCTACGCAGGTTAGGGATCTTTAACTTGGAAAAGAGATGGCTGAGAAGAGACCTAATAGAAGTTTATAAAATCATGAGTGGGATGGAACAGATAAATAAAGGACAGTTATTTACCCTTTCGAATAATACTAAAACAAGGGGACGCTCCATGAAATTAACAACCAGCAGATTCAAAACAAATCATAGAAAGTACTTTTTCATTTAGCACACTATCACATTTTTTGCCAAGGGATGTGATCAAGCAACTAGTATAGCACGGTTTAAAGAGATTTGGACAAGTTCCTAGAGGAAAAGTCATAGTACATTATTAGCCAGGTGGACTAAAGCAAGCTATTGCTTAGCTATTGCTTACTAGGGAGTGAGTTACAGGAATTAGATCTAGTGTATGAAATCTGACCCAGCATGGTACTTCTTATATTCTTATAAGCTCACCAGTTTAAAGAAGCAACAAGAAACTTTAAGCCCATTTTCTTACTATGAAGCTGAACTGTAACATTTCAGCTAAGGAAAGCTAAATACTGTACAAGTCAGATAATTTTGGTTAATAATTTAGGTACTATAAATGATTAATAACATACAGAAATCTCTTGTGTAATTAACATTGTCTGCTCTGACATTACTCCTCCTGCTATTCCCCAAACATCAATCAGAAAGAAGACCAACCAAGGCCATGGCCTTTATTAACAACTGCATTTTATTTTCATCTGTGACCCCACAGTGCCCTTCCACAGGATTCCTAACCTAAAGTGACAAAGCAGCCTGAGCCCCTGCTAGTGGCATGGTGAGGGAGGGGATGGGGAGGGTCAAAGCCCCCAGGCCGTGGACTGTAGGGGCTCGCGGGGCCTCTTTTTGAATTTTCTTTCAGCCGCTCACAGGTAGAAGGCGAAAAGAGGTTGTTATTTGAAATGTTTGCTGTGGCTGTGACCTAAAGCTTTTCTACAGAAGTATGGTGGGGGGGGGGGGGGGGGCAGCGCAGGGGAGGCAACACAAACGTATTGGCCACTGGGCACCAGAGACCCTTGCTACATCACTTCCTCCAGAACTTATTCGTCTAACAAATTTCCTCATTTTATCATAGTCTCTATTTTTATAGATAAATGCTATTGCAGTAGTAGTCCTTAATAGAGATGTGAATCGTGTCCTCGATCGTCTTAACGATCGATTTCGGCTGGGAGGGGGAGGGAATCGTATTGTTGCCGTTTGGGTGTGTAAACTATCGTGAAAAATCGTTAAAATCGTGAGCCGGCACACTAAACGCCCCTAAAACCCACCCCGACCCTTTAAATTAAATCCCCCACCCTCCCGAACCCCCCCCAAATGCTTTAAATTACCTGGGGATCCGGCGGTGGTCCAGAACGGCGGCGGTCCGGAACGGTCCCCTCAATAGAATTGTGTTGTCTTCAGCCGGCGCCATTTTTCAAAATGGCCGCCGCAAAATGGCAGCGGCCATAGACAAAAACGATTCGACGGAGGAGGTCGTTCCGGACCCCCGCTGGACTTTTGGCAAGTCTTGTGGGGTCAGGAGGCCCCCCCAAGCTGGCCACAAAGTTTCCTGGGAGTCCAGCGGGGTTCCGGGAGCGATTTCTTGCCGCGAATCGTTTTCGTACGGAAAATGGCGCCGGCAGGAGATCGACTGCAGGAGGTCGTTCAGCGGGGGTTCCGGACCGCCGCTGAATGACCGCCTGCACTCGATCTCCTGCCGGCGCCATTTTCCGTACGAAAACGATTCGCGGCAAGAAATCGCTCCCGGAACCCCGCTGGACTCCCAGGAAACTTTTGGCCAGCTTGGGGGGGCCTCCTGACCCCCACAAGACTTGCCAAAAGTCCAGCGGGGGTCCGGAACGACCTCCTCCGTCGAATCGTTTTTGTCTATGGCCGCCGCCATTTTGCGGCGGCCATTTTGAAAAATGGCGCCGGCTGAAGACAACATGATTCTATTGAAGGGGCCGTTCCGGACCGCTGCCGTTCTGGACCACCGCCGGATCCCCAGGTAATTTAAAGCATTGGGGGGGGGGTTCGGGAGGGTGGGGGATTTAATTTAAAGGGTCGGGGGTGGGTTTTAGGGGGTTTTAGTGTGCCGGTTTTCCTGCCCTCCCCCTTCCCCCTTCCCCCGATTTACGATTTTTTAACGATAAATCGGGGGAATTGGTATTGTATCGTGGCCCTAACGATTTTTTGACGATTTAAAATATATCGGACGATATTTTAAATCGTCAAAAAACGATTCACATCCCTAGTCCTTAATATTCACCCTTCAGTGATTATGTTAAATTTAATTAAATTATGATCACTGTTGCCAAATAGAAGCATAGAAACATGATGGCAGAAAAATACCATATGGCTCATCTAGTCTGCCCATCCACCCAATTCATTTATCTTTAAAATTCCTACCACTTCATTAGAGATCCCCTGTATTTATCCCATGCCTTCTTGAATCCAGATTCTGTTTTTGTTTCTACCAAGTCCACTGGGAGGATGTTCTATCATTCCACAACCTTCTCTATAAAGAAATATTTCCTAAGATTACTCCAGAGTCTACCCCCTTTCACCTTCATCCCATGACCTCTCATTTTAGAGCCTCCATTTCACAGAAAGATGAGACAGGGAAAATATGACAGAGACATTTAAATACCTCCAAGGTTTCCATGCACAGGGGGCAGGCCTCTTTCAAAGGACAGTCTTCAGAATGTTAGGAATTGTTGGGAGGAGAATAGGTTAACGAGAAGGAGAGTGTCATAGTACCTCTGTATCGCTCCATGGTGAGACCGCACCTTGAATGCTGTGTACAATTCTGGTCGCCGCATCTCAAAGAGGATATAGCTGTGATGGAGAGGGTACAGAGAGGGGCGGCCAGAATGGTGGGGGGGATGGAGCAGCTCCCCTGTGAGGAAAGGCTGAAGAGGTTAGGGCTGTTCAGCTTGGAGAAGAGAAGGCTGAGGGGAGATATGATAGAGGTCTTTAAAATAATGAGAGGTCTTGAACAAGTAGATGTTAATCAGTTATTTACACTTTTGGATAATAGAAGGACTAGGCACTCCATGAAGTTAGCAAGTAGCATATTTAAGATTAATTGGAGAAAAATCTTTTTCACTCAATGCACAATTAAGCTCTGGAATTTTTGGCAGAGGATGTGGTTAGTGAAGTTAGTGTAGCTGGGTTCAATAAAGGTTTGGATAAGTTCTTGGAGGAGAAGTCCATTAACTGCTATTAATCAAGTTGACTTAGGGAATGGCCTTTGCTATTATGGGAATCAGTAGCATGGGATCTTCTTAGTGTTTGGGTAATTGTCAGATTCTTGTGGCCTGGTTTGGCCTCTGTTGGAAACAGGATGCTGGGCTTGATGGACCCTTGGTCTGACCCAGCATGGCAATTTCTTATGTTCTTATGGTAAGCCTGCCAATATGGGAATGAAGAGTAGAGCCATGAGGGTGGCTTGCTGGAATGTTAACTACTGCTTGGTGATTACTACCCTTACTCAAAAAAATCCCTTGCACGTTTAATACAACCCCAACATTGCTCTCTCCTTCAACAGCAAAGGGAAATGTGGAAAAGAGGATTTGCATTCAGATAACAACCAAAAAGGACTGAACTTCATAATCTGGGTAAACAAATAAATATGGGGCTAGCTTGCTTATTACGATGGTTACTACCCTAAACCAATTAAGCCTGATATATCACTTTGAATGCATACACAGCGTTGCTCTCTGCTTCTACAGCAGGGGGTAATGTGGAAAAGAGATTAGCATTCAGACAACAACCAACAAGGACTGAATTTCATAATCTGGGTAAACAAATAAGCATGGGGGTAGCTTGTTTATTACGGCGATAACTACCCTAAACCAATTAAGTCTGATACATCACTTTGAAAGCACATACAGCATTGCTATCTGCTTCAACGGTAGGGGGAAGTGAGGAAAACAGGATTTACATTCAGACATCATCCAACAAGGTATCGATCTGTGCAATCTGGGTAAACAAGCATCGGGGTAACTTGCTTGATGCGGCAGTTACAACCCTTAACCATAAGCCTTATGCTCACCTTTGATGCAACTCCAACATTACTCTCTCCATCAATGACAGGGGATGGCAGGAAATTTGAATCAAACAGAGCCCTGAAGTTGGTGGTTGGTGAAACAGATAAGTATGGGAAAATAAGTGTGGAAGCTTTGCTGGGCAGACTAGATGGGCCGATTGGTCTTTTTCTGCCGTCATTTCTATATTTCTGTGTTTCTATGTAACAGACACCTTATCTCGTTGTTGCATGACTTGAAATCAATCACAGCTTGATGCAACCGACTCATGACTGTGAACAAAGGACATTAGATACTCTGGCTAACGCCTTCAATCAGCTAAGTTATCGACTGAATGCTGCATCTCTGTCTAACAAGCCTCTTCACCTGCTGGACCTGTAAGACTTTCTGTGCCCTTGCCTGCACCCACTCATTTTACAGGTGATCCTCTATTATGCAGAGGTTCCCTGAACCAGTGCTGTATGCACTTCTCCTTACAGCCTACCTACTTCCCAGAAGTAGTGTCCAAAACTACGTACATTCTGTCTCTTTTAGACGGGAAAGCCCTGGCCTGGGCTTCTCCTATCTGGGAGCGTAATGATCCAATCCTCAGTGATTTGACGGGTTTCCTGATTCTTTTTCGTTCTGTGTTTGACGACCCCGCTCGTAAGACCGTCGCTGGATCTGCACTCCTACGCCTCCAACAAGGTACTAAACCTCTGACTGACTATTTTATTGAGTTTAAAACCTTGGCTTCCGAGTTACTTTGGGACCTGGGTTGTCTGTGAACTATTTTTCTGGAAGGTCTTAACTTTCTCATCAAAGACGAATTAGCAGCCCGTGAACTCCATGATACCTTGGACTCCCTCATTGATCTTGCGGGACGAATTGATCATCATCTGCGTGAGCGGTCGCAAGAGGTAAAGGGTCCTAAGAAGATGACAACAGAAGTTGCTCACTTTCGCCCAGCACCGGTTATGCAGACCACCTCCGTACCCAGTATTGAGGAGGAAGAACCCATGCAATTAGGCCGCAGCCACCTAACAGCCAAAGAGAGATGTTATCGTTGAAGATTAGGCCTCTGCATGTACTGTGGGCAACCTGGCCATGCAGTCCCCTCCTATTCTATCTGTCCGGGAAACTCGCAAACCTAGGATCTGCCGGAGGACTCCTCCTAGGTCTAACTTCATCTCCTCCACTGACTCTTCCAGTCTCCATCAATTCGAATACTCTCGAATTCCACACATTACCTCTAGTGGACTCCGGTGCCGGGGGAAACTTCATGCTCAAACAACTCGTAGAGCACCTATGAATCCCCATTGTCCGGACACCTACACCACTGCTGCTATCATCCATACATGGCGAGCCATTTCCTGGTGAGGTCTCTTATTCTACTCAACCTATTCATCTTCCGCACAGGGTCGCCTCCACTCGGAGACCATCTCCTTCCTGGTCTTGGATAAAGCTATACACCCGGTAGTACTTGGAATACCATGGTTACAGATTGCACTTACCCCAGTTTGATTGGAACACTTTGGAACTATCCCAATAGGGAAGAGATTGCCATGGAAAATGCCTGCAAGTGGTCACTCCCATGCCGTGCCTAACCACTATACACTCCCTTCCGAGCCTAACTCAGCAATATTCATCCTATTAAGACGTGTTCTCTAAGAAGGCAGAAGATTACTCTGCCCCCTCACCGATCATTTGACTGCGCCATTCAACCTAGTCCCTAATTCTGAAACCTCCCAAGAGGAAGGGTTGTACCCACTTTCTATGTCTGAGACCCAGGCTATGTCAGCACTATATTCAAGAGAACTTGGCGAAGGGTTTCATTCGGCCTTCTAAATCTCCAGCCGGAGCCGGATTCTTTTTTTGTGGGTAAGAAGGATGGATCCCTTCGCCCATGTATAGACTACCACGGCTTAAATGAGATCACCATGAAGGACCGCTATCCATTGCCATTGATCTCCAAACTCTTTGATTGGCTCCAAGGGGCCAAAATATTCACAAAGTTGGTCCTCAGAGGGTCATATAACTTGGTCCAAATACGTCAGGGCGATGATGAATGGAAGACAGCATTTAATACCCGAGACGACCATTTTTGAATATTTAGTTCATGCCCTTCGGCCTTTTGCAATGCCTCAGCTGCATTTCAAAACATGATGAATGAAATCTTCAGGGATTATGTTGTACAGCTGTGTAGTAGTATATCTCGACAACATACTGGTTTTCTCTCAAAACCTACAGAGCCATCAAGTAGACGTTGCCAATGTCCTCCAAAGACTTAGGGATAACCACCTATATGCCAAATTAGAGAAGTGTTCTTTCCATCAGGAATCTGCTCAATTTCTAGGCTATATGGTATCCAGCCAGGGATTCCAAATGGACCCACATTAACATCGAAAGCATCCGGGACTGGCCCCAACCTACTGGTCTTAAGGCTTTGCGAAGATTTCTCGGATTCACCAAATTACTACAGGTACTTCATTCATCACTATTCCACCTTGACCGCACCATCTTACAGCCATGACGCGGACGGGAGCCAATCCTTCTCAATGGTTTACAGAAGCCGTTGACGCCTTTCAGAAACTTAAAGAGGCGTTTGTTCAAGAACCATGTCTACGCCATCCAAATCCCCGATGACCATTCATTGTCGAAGTGAATGCTTTGGACGTCAGGGTTGGTGCTGTCCTTAGTAAACACAGTGACATCCACACTTTACATCCCTGCTCCTTCTTCTCTCTGCGTTTCTCTCCTGCCGAGCAGAATTATGGGATAGGAGACAAGGAGCTACTTGCCATCAATGGCATTTGAAGATTGGCGCCCATGGCTCGAGGGTGCACAAACACCAGATAACGGTTTACAACGACCACAAGAATCTTGAATACCTACGTTTATGCGCAATGCTTGAACCATAGTCAAGTTCGCTGGTCCCTATTGTTTAATCGATTTGATTTCATATTGAAGTATCGTCCAGCAGACAAGAATACCAGGGCAGATGCTCTCTCCCGTTCCTTCGTTTCAAAGGACGTCCCGGACACACCACGACATATCATTGACCCGACCAGGGTACCTCTCTCAGCCACACACACGGTTCCAGCCAGAAAGAGAATGGTGCCTCAATCTCTCAGGAAGAGGATCCTCAGATGGGCCTATGACTCTCTGCTTGCAGGCCACCCCGATCAATCCGACACTCATCATTTTACAAAGATACTACTGGTGGCCCTCTATGAAAGAAGATGTACGGGCCTACGTGGAGTCAAGTCCTACCTGTGCAAGACAGAAACCTCTGACCGGCTGTCCCTGGGGACTCCTCCAACCACTGTCCGCTCCTAGTGAACCGTGGACACACATTGCCACGGACTTTTATCGTTGATTTGCCTTTGTCCAACGGCAATAATACCATCTGGATCACCATTGACTGCTTTTCTAAAATGGCTCATTTTGTTGGCACTACCTGGCTTACCATCTGCCCTGGAATTAGCAAGATTATTCATCCATCACATCTTCATCTACATGGCATGCCAAAGCACATCCTCTCGAACAGAGGGGTTCAGTTTACGGCGAGGTTTTGGAGATCTCTGTGCAAGAAATTTGACATCTCATTGGATCTTACATTAGCTTACCACCCGCAAGCCAACGGACAGATGGAGAGAACTAACCGCACACTAAAGCAGTTTGTCTGGGCTTATGTTAATTCCAGACAAAGCGACTGGTCCGACCTGCTCCCCTGGGCTGAATTCACACTGAATTCTCATCAGTCTGCTTCAACTGGGTCGTCATTTTTTCAACTAGTTTATGGACGTCAGCTACTACCTCCGCTACCAATACCATTATCAGTAGCTTCATCGACGCAAGAATTACATAGGTTGTGGGAACACACAAAATGACTTCTCCAGAAGGCTGGACAGTAGGCCAAGAAGTTCTATGATGCCCATCACAGAGCCACTCCACAGTTCCAACCCTGAGTCAAGGTATGACTTAGTACCCGCTTCATCCACCCTTAAACTGTGCCCAAGGTACAGTTCTCTGCCACCTGGGTCTAGTCACGTACAGTTTGAAGATACCACCGGCACTCAGAATACAGAACGCCTTCCACATCTCTCTTCTGAAGAGGACTCATCTTGTTGGAATTTTTCCAGGAAGACTCCAGAAACCCCAACCTCTTGCTGCCGAAGAAGAGACCTCACTTACAGGTGAGAGGACATCCTGGATATAAGGAAACATGGCAGACGGTGGGAGCATCTTATTTCCTGGGAAGGATTTGGTCCTGAGGAGAATAGTTGGGAGCCTGCATGCAACATCCTCGACAAGGAGTTGATCCAACATCCTAGGAAGTCGAAACCCAGGGAGGGGCTCTAAGAAGGGGGTTGGGTACTGTTACGCCTGTCGGCTGCGACCTCTCATGCTCACCTCTTTTCTCCCTGCACCGTCAAGTCTGGGAAGAATGGCGGTCTCTGCTAATCCCCGCCGACCTCTCCGGTGTTCCCGGGACAACATGGGCGCTGCCGACCGCCAATCTTGGATGGCGCAAGGGCCTCCTTTGTACACGTCATGGCGGGAACCTCAGGGGCGTCCCCTCCCGATGACATCAACCCCGCCTATTGTATTTAACCTGACCGGCCCTTGCCTTCTACGAGTTAGCAAGGAGTGCCGTCTTGCTGAATCCACCTCATTCAAGAACTTCCTGTTCCTGACTATGGTCTTGGCATCCAACACTCTGAGTACCCGCTCCTCGGGGGCTCCCTTGCATTCCAGGCTATCCGCTCCTCGGAGGGCCTACCTGTCTGACTTCTAGCAGATCTTCCTCTCAGGTCTCTCTCTCTCTCCTGGAACCATCTCTTGTGAGTACCTCTACTGACTTCTACTATATTGAGGATTTCCCGCGGTGTACCCCAAGCCTCAGGTCACTACCGCCTTTCCTTCAGTAGAAGCTATTCAGCATTCCCTGCACTGCAGAGTAGCGACACTCCAACTACGGGAGCCAGTCCGGGGTTCCGGCATCTCTACCAGTTCTCAACATCTACTGTACAGACATCCCTCAGCATACCTCGCTCCACAGGCCACTATCGGATCTGTATTCCTGAGGTGCCTACACTCGTCAGAGAGGACCCCCGGCATACCCCGCTCCGCGGGTCATTACCGGATCTTCTCATCTGTGGCCTCACTCTGGGTATTCGCCATTGCTCAGGACTGTACTATTACATCTCCAGCTCTGTGGCTATACCTTTTCTTCCCTTCATAATAATGTCTCTACTTCTAGCTGTGTCCATGCCACTGAGACTACACCTGCTGAAGGTGAGGCTCACAGGGCTCCTCCCTGTGGGCGGAGACACCTCTCATCTCAGCCAGGGTTCACATTCTTACAAAACATAACAGCCATTACTCAGAAAATAATCTACAAATATGCCTTGTGTTTCCACATGCACATCTGTGGCAACCCCTGCCCCAGGTTGGCCACCAGATGTCACTATCTCTGTATAGAACACGCTATTAAGGAGCCATCCATTCTGCTCAGTCCCTCCGCCTGGAGGGCTATGGTTAGATGCCTCAACCCTATTCAGCCCAGCTATTTTAGAACTCATTGGGATCAATTTGAGACAGCGTTGGAAGCTAAAGATGTCTACATTTTACATTCTGGTGTTGCCTCCCAGCTTCACCCAGAACTGACACCTCACCATGCACTTTCTGCCAGAGGGGGCTTCTACTAATTTACAGAAGAGAGAGAATTTTATGCCTAATACACTTTGGGGTGAAAGGGCTCCTCACCAGAGGACCAAGATCTGAGAGTGCACTCTAAACCCTTAGGTGGGCAAGGACCAGTGATGTATCCTGCTGCAAGAGACAGTGAGGGCAGAAGATGTATCTAGTTTTAAAACTTAGAAGTATTTTTTGAACCTGAACAGCATGGGGAGGTTCTGCTGAGGTAACCTAATTCCACTTGACTTTTCCCCATGAGACGTCCCCAGTAGTATCATCTAAGGATGAAAGAACGAGATCAGGAGACCCCAACCGGATCTCCACACTATGGGACCAGGACGGACTGGGTGTCTCAGGAGAAGATGGCTTAAAGTAGGACTTTTGCTGTGAAGTTGGGGACCTCTCCACTAGGATTCCTGGATAGCTGCTGAGTGAGCTATGTATCATTAAAATCACCATGGGATCATGGCTTCCAAAACCCCTTTCTGATCTTGGAACATCAGCTTTGGGATGGCCCCCACTGATCCAGCCTACAGTTCCAGCACTTCCCTCACTGCAGGCCCCCCTTACCTTGGCTGTGTAAGTAAGAAGAGTCTACCTACCTAATCAGCCCACAAGGAGGAGAAGCCATGGGTGAGAAGCATGTTGTCTGCTTTGGCAGTAAGGTAATGGCTAAGACAAAGAGGAGGCCATGGTCCTGGGTCTGATGGGATGCCGTCCAGCGACCACGTGGCTTCAGGGGCTTTGAATGGCATGGTGTGTCCCACTTTGACTTTGGGGCCCAGTGGGAAGCTGGGCTCAGCAGTGCCAGTGGGCCTAAGACCATGAGCAGGGCTTTGGATCCTCCATGGTCAAAAAGTGCACTTAACGCAAGCAGGGTCAGGGTGATTTCAAAGCCGTGCCGGTACTGCTGGGTCATCCGAAGGCTCCTGCTATTTCACGCAGCATTTGTGGGCCTTAGCATAAGCCAATGTTGGTGCTTTTCAAACCACGCTGCTATCGTTTGTCCTTGCTGAGAACTCCTTTCCATGTCCGCGCTACGTGCAGTGCGTCAGGTATGTGGCATGGCATGTGGCGGCTCCGTGCTGTCTCAGTCACCAGAGCCATGCGCTGAAATAATGTTAGGGGAGAGGCCTTGCTGTTCCGCTTTTCCAATACCAATCCAGTCCTTCCCATATGAATGACAGGGAGCCATGAGGTATCCCAACTGATGGCCATTCAATTTCTTCCTTTCACCGTGAGACACAATATTTGAGGCCTCATTGGCTGGTGGTCTGATCAAAAGCAGCAGCCAAGGTCCTATTTAAGTTCAGGGCTGCGCTGACTTTGAATAGGTCAAGAACTCCGGCAGGAAGCAGATGGTACATTGAGGGCTTAATAGCCATTTTAGTGTAGCAGGTCTGCTGGCATATGGGGACTTTTACTAGTTGCAGGCTGAAAAAGAGTATAAGGCATTCCAGCCAATTTACAAGCTATTGGAGCAATAAAATTATGCACACATGCCTCGTATGTATATTTATGTGGCTTATCAGCTATAGGCTCTGTCGAGTCATTATATATAGAGCTCCGACATGTGGCAGACATCTGAGACCGACGGACGCAACAATACCCCCCTTCAAAGGGCCTCCTCCAGACCCCCTACCTGGTCTTGGTTTCTGAGGATGTGAACGATGGTACTGGTTCAGCCTCTCTTTGTCCAGAATGTTAGACATCGGTTCCCACGAGTTATTTTCTGGTCCAAAGATCTCCCATGACAGGAAGTATTCCCATACTCTGCCTCTCTTCCGTACATCTAGTATAGCGTCTACTTTGTACTCGAGGTCCTCTTCTGTATCAACAGGAGGGGGATCTGGTGTCTTGGTGCTGAATTTGTTGAGTATGAGCGGTTTCAGTAATGAGACATGAAACGCGTTATGGATCTTCATTGCTGGAGGAAGTTTGAGACTGTAGGAGAGATTGCCCAGACGTCAGAGGATGGAGGATGGAGAATGTTCCGACATAGCATGGAGTGATGCGAGCAGATGGCAACTTCAATCTAAGGTGCTTCATAGACAACCATACCTTATCACCAGGCTTAAGTTCAGGAGCCTTGCCGTGATGCATGTCATAGTCTCGTTTTGCTTGAATTCCAGCTTTGATGAGCATCTCCTTTGTCTTCTTCCAAAGATGTTGAATTTCATCGGCAGTGGCTTGAGCTGCCGGGGACAACTCTGAAAGTGGAAATGGCAAAGGTGGTGAAGGTAGTCGTCCATATACCACTTCGAATGGTGTTGATCCAGTAGATGTTGCTGGATGAGAGTTGATGGAAAACTCTGCCCTCGGTAGAAGTTCAGCCCAGTCATTCTGGCGTGAAGAGTGTTCATTTATCTGAGCTATGCAGCTCCAGATAAATGAACATAAGACATAGGCTCTGAGGAACTGTTTGAGGGTACGGTTCATCCTCTCAGTTTGGCCGTTGGATTGCGGATGGTAAGATGAAGTGACGTCAAGAGTGATATCGAACTTCTTGCAATGAGCCTTCCAGAATGTTGCTGTGAATTGTTCGCCTCTGTCTGAGACTATGTGCTTTGGTATTCCATGCAGGCGGAATATGTGGCTGATGAAGAGCTTTGCAAGTTCGCTGGCAGATGGTAAGCTAGGAAGCACCACAAAGTGAGCCATTTTTGAGAATCTGTCCAACGTTACCCAGATAGTGTTGTGGCCCCCGGAGAGGGGTAAGTCCACCACGAAGTCCGTGGCGATGTGAGTCCAGGGTTCATCTGGTATGGGTAAAGGTTGTAATTGGCCCCAAGGACGAACGGGCGGAGGCTTTTGTCTGGCACAGTTGGTACAGGCCGCTACATAGGCGAAGGCGTCTTCTCTCATTGACGGCCACCAGTAGAATTTTTGCGGCTTTGCCAGGGTTCTCCATTGACCGGGATGTCCAGCCAATTTAGAGTCATGAGCCCATGCGAGTTCTTTCTTCCGGAGGTTGGCAGGCACAACCGTCTTACCCACTGGTACTGGGTGAGTGGCTGAAAGGATGACTCTCTCAGGTTCAATGATGTGTTGCGGAGTGTCAGGCACATCTTCAGATAGGAATGAGTGAGATAGGGCATCCGCTCTGATGTTTTTATCTCCAGGTCGGTACTTTAAGATGAAATCAAACCTGTTAAAGAACAGGGACCACCTCGCTTGTCTATGGTTGAGGTGCTGGGCATGACGAAGGTATTCTAGGTTTTTATGGTCAGTAAAAACCATAATCTGGTGTTGAGCACCCTCGAGCCAGGGTCTCCACTCTTCAAACACCATCTTTATCACCAACAATTTTTTATCTCCGATTCCATAGTTCCTCTCAGCCGGTGTGAATCGTCTGGAGAAGAAGGAACATGGCTGCAGGATCTTGGAGTCACTGGTTTGACTTAGGGGCTCTAAGCCGACATCAGAGGCATCCACCTCAACAATAAAGGGGTGTGTAGGATCCAGGTGATGGAGACATGGCTTGCTAGAGAAAGCATCTTTCAGCTTTTGGAAAGCGGTGACAGCCTCCATAGACCAATTGGCAACATTTGCACCTTTCTTTGTCAGAGCTGTTAAAGACACAGTTAATGAGGAGTAGTTTTTAATGAAGGTTCTATAGTAGTTTGTGAATCCCAGAAAACTTCTGAGAACCTTTAGGCCAGTAGGTTGGGACCATTTCTGAATGCTCTCCAGCTTTTGTGGGTCCATCTGGAACCCCTTGTTAGACACAATGTACCCTAGGAATGGTACAGACTCCTGGAATTCGCATTTGGACAGCTTAGCGTATAGAAGGTTCTCCCGCAGTCTTTGTAACACTGTCTTGACATCCGAGATGTGGATATTCAGATCTTGAGAGAAAATCAGGATATCATCCAAATAGACAACAACACATTGGTAGAGTAGGTCACGCAGGATGTCGTTCATCATGTTTTGGAAGACAGCTGGGGTGTTGCATAAGCCGAAGGGCATCACCAAATACTCAAAGTGTCCATCCCTGGTGTTAAAAGCTGTCTTCCATTCATCCCCTGAACGAATGCGGACAAGGTTATACGCTTCTTTAAGATCCAGCTTGGAGAAGATCTTAGCCCCTTGAAGGCGGTCTTCCCCACAAAGAAAAACCCTGCTCTTGCAGGAGACTTGGATGGCCTTATGAAACCTTTTTGTAGATTCTCTTGGATGTATTCCGACATCGCTTTATTTTCCACCACCGAGAGGGGGGTAAACTCTTCCTTTCGGTGGTTCGGTATTCGGTTTCAAGTTGATCGCACAGTCATAAGATCTGTGTGTAGGAAGGATATCAGTAGCTTCTTTAGAGAACACATCTTGAAACAATGCATAATGAGGTGATAACCCAGGCATCAACGGAGTTGTGGGCATACAAGGTAGTGGTGAAACTTCCTTCAGGCATTTGCCATGACAATATGGGCCCCAGCTTGAAAACTCCAGTGTAGCCCAGTTGAATTGAGGCATGTGCTTTTGTAGCCATGTGCTTTTGTAACCTGAGTACTAAGGGGTGTATAGCCTTTTCGAGCACGAAGAAGGAAATGGATTCTGTATGAAGAGCTCCAGTCCTTAGACTGACTAGTTCCGTTTGTAAGGTTACTTCACCCAGTAAGGGCTCCCCATGGATAGAGGATAACAGAAGCGGAGGCTTCATAGTCATAGTGGGAATTCTCAGATGTTCCACTAGACGTCTCAGTATAAAATTCCCTCCTGCTCCGGAGTCCACTAGGGCAAGAGTCTGGAATTCAAGTGGTCCGTTTATCAAGGAGACTGGCAGAGAGAGTGGAGGAGAAGGAGCAGTTAGACCTAAGAAGAGTCCTCCCACAGGACTTAAGTCTGCCCGTTTCCTGGATAGATAGGGCATGTTTGTACTGCATGGCCTGTTTGACCACAATACATGCAGAGGCCTAATCTTCTCTGCATTCTTCTCTTCTTAGATGTCAGATGATTATGGCCCAATTGCATAGGTTCTTCTTCGCCAGCAACCGCTTTAGACTGAATAGGCTTAGGTAAAGTCTTAACCCAGATTTCTCCCTGACTAGGCCTCTTGGAACCTTTAACCTCTTGAACCTTATCCCGAAGTCATTGGTCAATTCTTGTGGCTAACTTCATCAGGTCCTCCAAGGTCTCAGGCATTTCTTGAGCCGCCAATTCATCTTTCAGTAAGGATCTTCAGGCATCTCAAGTTCCAGTTCAACTCTGAAGCCAAAGTCTTAAACTCTATGGCGAAGTCTGGTAAAGGTTTATTACCTTCTTGTAGATGAACCAATGTGGATCCTGTGATTGTGTACCTGGCAGGGTCATCAAATACGGATTTAAACAGTTCCAAAAACCCAGCAAGGTCCTTCAAGATGGGGTCATTGCACTCCCACAGTGGAGAAGCCCAAGTTAGTGCTCTTCCGTCCAGATAAGACAGGATATACGTAGTCTTGGCATAGGCTGTGGGAAAATTGTTAGGTTGAAGTGCAAAATGCATCAGCATTGGTTGAGGAATCCCCTGCATCTCCAAGCTTCTCCAGAGAAACGAATAGGAGCAGAGAGGGGTATGGCTGTTTTAACTGTCACTTCTGGTGGTGTTTCTTCTTTACCTGAGGTAGTAGAAGCGTTCATCTGTGAGTGCAGTAGATTAAAGGCCACAGAGCTCTGACATGTGGCAGATGGCTGTGCCTTTGGGCCTAGAAACCATTGTAATTTGACATGGTGAAGTAGTGTGGCTGGTGCAAGTTCGCAGGCCCTACGCAGAGGGGCAGTAAAGATTCAAGGGCTGTTGCGTAGGAGGTGGATCCTTGGGCTGAGGTGGGGTTGACGCAACCCATAGGGAGGTTCACCTATACCAGCCCACGTTCCCCTAGGGTTGAGCCTTCAGGTGCTGGGGCTGGCAGGACTTAGGCTGGCCTCGAGGTTGGGTATTAGTAGTAGCTGGTTCAGCCCAGAGACAGCACCCAGCAGGTGGCATGATCCTATCCTGGACAGGATTCGGAACGGAAACCCAAGCACCAGGTGCTTTGATATCAAGGTGTTTGGTGGATTCTCAGGGGCAACATTGATGGTATCTCCTATGGGGAGGAGTCCCGTAGGGAACTGAAGCATCGGGTTAGACTCAAGTGCACCAACACAGAGATTCTATCTTTTATTATACAGCTAATGTGGTCCACCAGAGATGGCAGTAGAGAGTAGCTTAGGTAGCGGTAGTCTGTCATCCTTGGTGTAGGAGACCCGTCCCATAATGGTGGTGTAAGGCCCCGATGCAGATGTCCAGTAAGGCACTGTAGGAAAGACAGACTGGCAGATGTTATAACACACTCCCTGGTAGCTGAGTAGATAGAGTTTTCAATGAGCAGTAGAGAGAGGATAGGTATTAGCAGTCTGTAATCCTCGGCAAAGGAGACCTGTTCCACAATGGTGGTGTAGGGCCCAATGCAGATGAGCAGCGAGGAGCTGTAGATGAACAGACTGGGAGAAGTTGTACTCACTATCTGTAGCTGATAGGTAGTGTTTCAGCAGGTTGAAGAATTGGTAGCAGGCACCAGGATAGACACACAGGCCCTCGAGGAGCGAGTACCTGTATAGGCACCTGGAAATAAGCAAAACCCTGGAGGGTGAAGGTGGCTTCCAGCAGTGTAGAAGTGGCAGAGCAGCTTCAGACCGGAACGAATCCAATCTGTTGCTAACTCGGCGAGAGTTAGCAAATGGGCAACCTTTTAAATATGAAAGCAGTGACATCACTCGAGGGGGACGTCCCCGAGGTTCGCACCAACACTGCTACAAGACGTGAGGCATGCACGCATGCGCGTCCTAGGAGAGCTCAGGTCAACATGGCAGGACACTGCGCCAGAGCCGCTCCGGGGAAGCCGGAGGGAGCGGCAAGGAGATGCTACGGACGCCATTCTCCCGAGGCTGATGGAGAAGGCTGAAATAGAGGTGAGGTATGTCAGGCAAAGCCATCTGAGACCGACGGATGCAACACCAGGGAACAGGAGGATACTGAAGGTGCCTAAGCAAAGGAAGGCCGAAGCCTTAATAGTCCGTGTCCAGAGGATAGGAGCAGAGGTGTTACTGTCAAACTTGAGTAGAAGCAGGTGGCACTTGGAAGGTATAGCAAGCAACGTGGAACTCTGGACTCAAGAGAGTCTGAGGTGAAGTCGTACGTAGCAAAGTTCAAGGCACAGAGAAAACAAGCATGGTCAGACGTAGCAATGGTCAAGGCACGGAGAAGGCAGGCGTGGTCAGATGTAGCAATGGTCAAGGCAGGCGTGGTCAGGCATAGCAGAGGTCAGGCTTGGAGAAGGCAGGTAGGCGAAGTCAGGCGAAGCAGTGGTCGGGCTTTGAGAAGGCAGGTAAGCGAAGTCAGGCAAAGCAGTGGTCAAATCCAGGAAGTCAATCAAACACAAGACGAGACGAAAAGCAGAACAGGAACCAGTAACTGGGAACTTGGAGAATCAGGAACATGAACAAACAAGTACTGCAGCAACGAGCACTCAGAAACCAGGAACAGGAGACCAAGGAGACCTGTTGCAAAGGTGACGCTGATGAGTGTGTGCTAAGTATTTATGTGCTGAAAGATCTGACGTCAGCATCCGGGTCCATGGCCAGATTCCCGCCGCGAGCCCTTTAAATCATTCACTGATGCGCGTGCGCCTAGGGAGGGGCATGGCGCTGCCAGCAGCATCTCTCTGCGAGGCCCGCAGAGAGGCCCGAGGAGTGGAGGCATCCTGGCTGGAGGTCCCAGGAAGCGGAGCAGGGCCGGAGGTGCTGGCAGGAGTCCAAGGTCGAGACTGGTGGCCCATTGCCGCCAGCGACAAGGAGCTGGAGCCTGAAGCTTGTGCAGAAAGGTTAGAGGACCACACTGCGGGGTTGCTGTGGGCAGCAAGCGTAACAGTACCCTCTACTTTATGCCCCCCTCCTGGAGGTTGGGGTTTGCCCAGATGGGCACAATGGAAGCTTGAGAGGAGGGTCTTGTCCAAGATGTTACGTGCAGGCTCCCATGAATTCTCCTCGGGTCCATAACCCTCCCAAGAAAGGAGGTACTCCCATCAGCGGCCTCTGCGGCGGATGTCCAGAACTTTGTGGACCTTATACGTGGTATCAGTCTCTGCTACCAATGCAGGTGGCTCAGTCACCTTCTGAGTAGGCCAGGACAACACTACTGGCTTAAGTAAGGAAACGTGGAAGGTATTATGTATACCCAAGGAAGGAGGCAACCGGAGCTGGTAAGTCACCGATCCGATGCGTCGAGTAATCAGGAATGGTCCAATGAATCTCAGAGCGAATCCCTGTGAAGGGAATCCCTGTGAAGGGATTCGCAGTCTAATATACTTGGTTCTCAACCAGACTTTCTGGCCAGGAAGGAATTCAGGAGCTGCACGGCGATAACTGTCAGCAGTCTTCTTGGCCCGGGAAGCGGTCTGGCACAGGCGAAGATTTGTCTGTTCCCATAATGTCTTAAGGGTATCCGCAGTAGCCTGTGCCACAGGAGACGGCACGGAGAGAGGTATGAGTAAAGGTGGTCGAGGTTGTTTCCCATAGACTATAGAATATGGCGATGTTCCAGTAGCTGTGGCAATGTGAGAGTTGTGGGAAAACTCTGCTCAGGATAAGAGGTCCGACCAGTTGTCTTGTTGGTCATTGATATAGGCCCACAGGAACGCCTTCAGAGAGCGAGTCATTCTTTCTGCTTGTCTGTAGGCGGTCGTGAGGCTGAAATTAATTCCAAATTTTCGGCAAAGGGAGCACCATTATCTGGCAATGAATTGAGGATCTTGATTGGAAACAATATCCACTGGTAGGCCATGCAGTCTAAAAATGTGATGAAAAAAGAGACGTACTAGCTCTGGTGCAGATTGTAGGCCTGGAAGAGGTACAAAATGGGCCATTTTAGAAAAATGGTCTATGGTGACCCATAACACAGTATTTCCCTTAGAAGGAGGCAGATATACGATGAAATCCATAGATAAGTGAGTCTACGGTTCTTCAGGTTCTGGAAGTGGTTTAAAAGTCCTCAAGGTCGCCTGACCGGGGGTTTTTGTTGTGCGCACACATTACAGGAATCGACGTATGCCTTAGCATCGGAGACCAGAGTAGGCCACCAGAAAAACCTCTGGAGCAGTGCCACGGTTCGCGCACGTCCTGGGTGACCGGCAAATTTGGAGTCATGTGCCCAGTGAAGGACTCTTTCCCGGAGTCGTCGGGGTGCCATGTTTTTTCCAGGAGGGATCGGATGGATAGCAGTCAAGGAAATACAGCCTGGGTTGATGATGTGAGTTGGCTCTTCAGGGATATCCTCAGGTTCAAAAGACCAGGATAAGACGTCTGCCCGGAGATTCTTATCCGCAGGGCGGTAACGGAGCTCAAAGTTGAACCTTGAGAAAAATAAGGCCCATCGAGCTTGACGGGCATTGTGGTGCTGGGAGTGGCTTAGATGTTCTAAGTTTTTGTGAGCAGTGAACACTGTGAATTTATGTTGTGCACCCTCAAGACATGGGCGCCACTCTTCAAGAGCCAATTTAATAGCGAGTAGCTCGCGGTCCCCAATACTATAGTTCTGCTCTGCTGAAGAAAATTTTCGAGAATAGAATGAGCATGGGACGGTGGTGCCAGTAGCAGTACGCTGACTCAGAACAGTTTGAGCCCCAGTGGCAGAAGCGTCTACCTTGACTAAAACTGGATGAGTCAGATCAGAATGACGTAAGCAGGATCCCTTCTGGAAGGCTTCCTTCAAACAATGAAAATCAGTAACGGCCTCAGGCAGCCAATTCCATGTATTTTGGCCTTTCCAGGTCAGGACCGTCAAAGGAGCAGCCAGTGTGGAGTAATGCAGGATAAAGTGGCGATAATAATTAATGAATCCCAAGAAGCGCTGGAGCGCTTTAAGTCCCACTGGTTGTGGCCAATCCCGGATTGCCTTCAATTTGTCTGGATCCATGGAGAAGCCTTGAGGAAAGATTATGTAGCCAAGAAACAGTAAACCGGACTTCTCAAACAAACACTTGTCCAATTTTGCAAACAAGTGGTTTTCTCGTAGGTGTTGTAGCACCATTCGTACATCGGTCCGATGGGTGTCAAGGTCCTTCGAAAATATGAGGATATCGTCCAGATAGACCACGACCTTAATATATAGCAGATCTCTGAAAATTTCATTCATCATCCGCTGGAAAATAGCTGGTGCATTGGAAAGGTCAAAAGGCATCACCAAGTATTCATAGTGGCCGTCTCTAGTATTAAAAGCGGTTTTCCAGATGTCATCAGAGTGGATTCTCACCAAGTTATACGCCCCACATAAATCCAGTTTCGTGAAGATGGTAGCACCTTGGAGACGATCAAATAGTTCAGAAATCAACGGCAAGGGGTACTTATCCTTACAGGTGATAACATTTAGACAACGGTAATCGATGCACGGTCTGAGTGATCCGTCTTTCTTGGTCACAAAGAAAAATCCCGCACCGGTGGGTACGTGGATGGACGGATAAACCCTTTTGCCAGATTCTCCCGAATGTATTCGGTCATAGTCTTCATCTCAGGTAATGTCAAAGGATAGGTGCGTCCACGAGGAGGCGTAGTTCCAGGAAGGAGGTCGATTGGACAATCGAACCGACGGAGAGGCAGAAGATCGGCCTTTTGCTTAGAAAATACATCCTCATAGGCGGTATATGGAGACGGTATGCCAGAAGAGGTGGTAACCAAAGGAATCGTTGAAGATGGAGTCACCTTCTGCAGACAAGATTGGTGACAGGCTAGACCCCACTCTACCAGTTGTAGCGAAGTCCAATTAAACTGCGGGGAGTGTTTCTGTAACCAAGGAAGTCCAAGCACAATGGGATGGATTGACTTATCCAACACCAGGTAACTCGAGTTCCTCAAGGTGTAAGGCCCCTGTACATAACTGGACAGATTCGGTGGTCAAAGTGATATGACCTGGGAGTGGTTCTCCGTAGATAGAGGCGATGCATAAGGAAGGGTTAAACGAAGGGGTTTTAATATCTAGGAGTTGTACAAGATCTTTGAGGATAAAATTGCCTTTTGCTCCGGAATCTACCAGAGCGAGGCACCGAAAGGACCAAGAGTCCCAAATTAGTGTGACTGGAACTGAGAGTTGAGGGGGCGGGAGAAGTTGCACCCAAGTTCAAGGCCCCTACGGAACTTGGGCTCTGGAGTTTCCCAGACGGATGGAACAATTTTGTAGATGGTGGCCTGGGGCTCCATAATACAGACACAAGCCGACTTGCCTTTGCCGGAGGCGTTCTTCCGGTGTCAGCCGCCCTCGACCCAATTGCATGGGTTCTTCCACCTTGACCACTCTGCTGTCACTAGATGTGGGGTTAGTAATGGGTGGTGAGGGGGAGTGAACCTGCATGGGCCTCTTGGGCATCTGCCTCTCCCGGTGACGCTCTTGTAGACAGTGGTCAATACAGCCTGTCAAATCTATAAGGTCCTCCAAGGAGGAGGGGAGCTCCCGAGCAGCCAGCTCATCTTTTAAGTGCGAGGAGAGACCATCCAAGTAGATAGCTCAAAGGCAGTCCTCCTGCCAAGCGAGCTTAGTAGCCAAAGTCCGAAACTCTATTGTATAATCAAAAAGACTTCATTGTCCTTGACACAGATGAGGTAGACTGGTGCTTGCTACAGCATGCCACCCTGGATCATCAAAGGTCCATTTGAATATAGCCACAAATCGAACCAGTTCTCTTAGCAAGGAATACGAGCGTTCCCACAGGGGGGAAGCCCAGGCCAGGGCCTTCCCTTTAAGGCGGGTCAAGATAAATGTGACCTTAGTTAGGTTGTCCTGGAAGACAGAGGGCTGCAGAGCAAATTGCATATAGCACTGGTTTATGAACCCTCTGCAGAGCTTGGAGTCGCCATTAAAACGTGGAGGCGCTGGAAGTGCCAGTAAAGCTCATGGTACCAACGGGGGTGACTGTAAAGGAGGAGATGCCGAGTCATTGACGAAAGCGTCGACACGGGCATGAAGACGATCCATGGATGAGGCCAATGCCTCGAGGAACTGCTGCTGTTCTTGCACCTTTGAAGCCAGGCCTGGGATGACCTGGAGGGCACGTGGCTCCACCGAATCCATGGCCTTTTCATCCTAGGAGGTGGGTAGGAGGTGGATCCTTAGGCTGAGGTGCGGTTGACGCAACCCGTAGGCTAGGGCCTACGGGTCCCCACCATCAGCAGGTGGAGTGGGCTGAAGCTGGAAGCCACTGGAGCTTCACCTATACCAGCCCACCTTCCCTTAGGGTTCAGCAGGACTTAGGCGGGCCTCAAGGTTGGGTATCAGTAGTAGCTGGTTCAGCCCAGAGACAGCAGCCAGCAGGTGACGTGATCCTATTCCAGACAGGATGCGGAACGGAAATCCAAGCACCAGGGAACAGGAGGATACTGAAGGTACCTGAGCAAAGGAAGGCCGAAGCCTTAATAGTCCATGTCCAGAGGATAGGGACAGAGGCATCACTGTCAAACTTGACTAGAAGCGGGCGGCACTTGGAAGGTATAAGAAGCAACGTGGAACTCTGGACTCAAGAGAGTCTGAGGCAAAGTAGTACGTAGCAAAGTTCAAGGCACGGAGAAAACAAGCATGGTCAGATGTAGCAATGGTCAAGGCACGGAGAAGGCAGGCGTGGTCAGATGTAGCAATGGTCAAGGCACGGAGAAGGCAGGCATGGTCAGGCGTAGCAGAGGTCAGGCTTGGAGAAGGCCAGCGTGGTCAGGCGTAGCAGAGGTCAGGCTTGAAGAAGACAGGAAGGCGAAGTCAGGCAAAGCAGTGATCGGGCTTGGAGAAGGCAGGTAGGCGAAGTCAGGCGAAGCAGTAGTCAGGCTTAGAGATGGCAGGTAGGCAAAGTCAGGCGAAGCAGTAGTCAAATCCAGGAAGTCAATCAAACACAAGACAAGTCGAACAGCGGAAGAGGAACCAGGAACTTGGAGAATCAGGAACACGAACAAACAATTACTGCAGCAACGAGCACTCGGATACCAGGAACAGGAGACCAAGGAGAACTGTTGCAAAGGCGATGATGAGGAGCGAGGTCTAAGTATTTATGTGCTGAAGGATCTGACTCAGCATCTGGGTCCACGGCAAGGTTCCCATCACGGGCCCTTTAAATCATTCACCGATACACGTGCGCTCGCCTAGGTAGGGGGTGCGGCGCTGCAGGTGGCGTCTCTCCGCGAGGCCCTCGGAGAGGCCTGAGGAGTGGAGGCATCCTGGTTGGAGGTCCCAGGAAGCAGAGCAGGGCCGGAGGTGCTGGCGGGAGTCCGAGGTTGAGACTGGCGGCCCACTGGGGCCAGCGACGAGGAGCTGGAGCCTGAAGCTTGTGCAGAGAGGTGAGAGGACCGCACCACGGCGCTGCCGCGGGTGGTGAACGTAAAAGGGCATCCCACCTAGTTAGGAGATTAGGAGCGCTAAAACCGTGTGTGTATGTGTGGCTTGGTTCTACGTCCAAAAAAATCCCAAACAAGGGGCTGGAATCGTCTTCTGTACTGCCATTCCAGCGGGCATGTGCACAATATGGGCTTCTTGGCTGCACATTCAGTGCTGTGTAGCATGTGATAGGGATAATAACAACTTACACAGGTCGCCTGCTGCCTATGCCAAAAATAAAAAAAAAGTTTGGAGGGGAAGCGCCCTCTCCCATTATTGCAATTCAGGTTGTCGTATATGTTAGCAGCATATTAATTTTAATACTTTCATTTTAAAACATTTATTGCCTGCCCTTCCTACATTCAGGGCAGGGTACAGCAAAACCAACAAAATATAACAAATAAACATAAAACAGATAATAACAATATAATCAAGTATAAAACAATATAATCAAATATATAGAACAGGATGGAAATGCAATGTCAAGATGATACCTTGCCGCTAGACTGATTCAGATATGCCTTCTGAAAGAGATGCGTTTTAAGGGCTTTTTAGAACAATTCATGAATTTGAAATTCTTTTAATTTCTTTCAGTAGAGTGTTCTAGAGGAGAGGGCCGGCAGAGAAAAAGGCATGCTCTTTGGTTTCCTCAAGACGGGCTGCCTTTGGCTAGGGAATTTCTGGAAATCCTTGTTAGAGTTCAGGCGCATGCACTCCCACTATGAACAAGCCTTGCTTGCCTATGCTTCCACTTGCCTGTGAGCACCTGTGGCCTGATACCATTTTGCACACTATAATAAGTGCCCTTCTGGTACCTGTGTTGTGTTGGACTGAGGTGAGTTTGGTTCTACCTGCAGGGAGGAGCCCTGCAGGTTCTCACTGCCAGCAGGCAAATCCAGACAAAGCAGTCAGGAGATTCACCTTTACCTGCCCTTGTTCCCCTCGGGTTGAGCCTTTGGGTGCTGGGGCCAGCAGGACTTAGGTGAAATCATGGTCCAGGGCAGGCTATGCCACCTCCCATTTTCTTTGCCCTGCTGATTGCATTTGCCCGTGGTTAGGTTGGATGTTTAATAATTGTTCTATTTTCTCTCTGTTAGTTTCTTTTTAGCATTGTTTTCTCCAGCACAAAATGTCTCCAAAGAGGCAGGCAGCTGAAACCCAGTGACTGAAGTCACAGAAGGCTACAACCCGAAAATGCAAAACAGCTCGAAAATCCCACTGCAACCTCCCACAGGATCAGAAGATGCGGTGCCCCCATCACCCCCTCAAGCAAGCAGCAAGAGGTGAGGACTTGATGCTAGAACTTCAGCAGCAAGCACGGGCCCATGGTACTGAATGGCTGTGTCATCGTGCTCTAGATAGCCACCTCTCTTCCCCAGCAAGCAGTTCCATCATTGGACGAGATCTCCTAGCGAAGTCATGCTCCAGCTCCGGTACCAATCGTACAATGCCTAATACCAACACATAGATGCATGGCGAGGAGGCCTTTGGTAAGTCTCCCGCTTGTTCCATAGCACAGACTGCCATTTCATCTAATGCTGACACAATAGTAGATGATAACAGTACCTACAGTATCTGAATGTAATACGCTTTGAAATGCTGAACAGTGTAAAAGAAATCAAATAAATTAAATATAAATAAATAGCAATGATGAGATTGCCCTTGCTAGCATTATGCAAACACAATAAAAGCTTTCAAAAAAAGAGAGCAGCCAACAAGGTCAACTCTCCAGGGAATGTCTGGTAAACATACGCAGGTCCACAATAGCCACGGGTGTTTCTCCATTTGTTGTTAAGCAAAACGCTGGGTCGAATGAGGAGGTACTGTCTACTGTGCGACATTTCTTACTTTGCATGGGGTGTCCCCAAAAAGCTTAAAACGAAAATCTGGAAGCATGAATTATTTTCTCTCCTGTTCCAAGATCATGAGGGAGAAAATGGTAAATCAAAAGAAAAGGAGGTAACAAAGACAAAAAAACAAAAAAATATTTAAGAATATCCACAACTGGGTATCCGCTTTCCATATATTCATGAGCATTGTCATGGATTGGAAGCCTGAGCTAGCCCATATTGGGTCTGATATTTAGATACCATTATGAGGACTCACAAGTGATTCGATGTAGCACAAGTACCACTAAATGGTGCACTGGACCTGTATTTTTATGAGGCTACATGTTTACATGTGTACATTCTGTATAGTGTGTTTGAAAGTTTAAACGTGTAACAGTGAAGGGAAGGTTGTGGTCTGGACAACCTAGGCAATGGGTGTTGGTGGGAGGACACTTTGGGGGTAACCTTCCTCTAATTCTATGTCAGACCCATTGCTGATTGCCAGGGGTACACAAGATACAAGTTGTACAGAAGACCATCCTTTATGCATATTAACGAGGGTGGTCCAGACAATACCAGCTATATGTTTCATTGCTATGCCTGTACCTAACAATCTGGCTGAGTTTATTTCAGGGACAAGTCTGGCAGTGTACTTCTTTTGGATCATCATACCCTCTTTCATTCTCTGAGAAAAAAATTATGCCTCTAGGGGAATAGTTGGGAATGTCATCCTATCGCATCTCTCTAATCTCGATGGGACTTCGATGGATGAGGTGGGACCATTTGATGCCCCTCATGTTGTATATGCACAGGGCACAATCTCATCCCTAGGCGATAATTCTTCACTGTGGTAGCAATGATTGAGCCACCATGCACAGTGTGAAGCTTATCTAGAAGATGCAAAAAGACTGTATCCATATTTCAAATTTATCCCCGAGGCACACAACATCTTGTCTCATATGTTCCCCAAAAGGGTTTGGTGCAGTAAGAGTTACGAGGTGAATTTTAAGACCCACGTGCATGCGCACAAGTGCACGCGTATGCCGGCCCACACATATGGGCACGGGGCGGTTTTATAACATACGCACACATATGCGCATATGTTCTAAAATCGGCTGTACAAACGTACATGAGCGCTCAATTCTATATAGACGTGCTCATGTGCGCGCAAATGCCGCATCTACCGCGTAAGTGGGGGGGATTTTATAAGGGGTGCGCTCCGAGACTACTTACCCTTTCCCCAGTTTGTTCCCAATTCGCCCAGTGTAGGGATAGGACTTCCTAAACTCCACAATTTTAAAAGCTCTCTTCTCTCCTGTTAGACCTGATCCTTAAAACCTCGCTGACTAGCCCTGATTTTTTTATTTTTGGACTTACACATCAGCAACAGCAGAAGTATAGTTACGTGGTAAGGATCCCTGGCACGCACTTGTGCGTGTAAGTATTTATGTGCACATCTCTCGGTTTTTCCCCTGACATGCCCATGCCCCACCCCCTTTTTAACTTTTGGATTTGTGCGCGACCCAGGAGATACGTGCAGATACAGGCACTTCTTAAAATTCGTGCAGCCTGAGACATGCGAATATCTCCAGGCTTTGGCGCACGTCGGGCTTTTAAAATCCACCAGTATGTGCATATTTGTGGCATACGTTTTGTGGGATATTTGAGAATTATTCTCTATGGGGGTAGTTTCGAATCATCTGTGTTGTTGCAAGGTTCCCCACTTTAGTATGCGCGCACCTTGCAGTCAGTTTGAAAGGGAATCTACCCTTAAGCGCACACATTCCTCTCAACAATGCGAGCTCCAGAATACTTCCACCTTAATGTTGATTTATTTTGTGTATGCTGAGGAACCTCACCCTGATCATGCATAAACCCAGTATCAGCCAAATAAGGATTTCACGACAGTTAACACATAAATTTAAGATATCTGGAGTCCAGAAGCAGATACTCTTCTGTTGTCAACAAAAATGAGACATGTTTTTAAAGGGAATGCTCCTTTCCTTCTAGTGTGCCAGAAATCTAAGCATAGGTACCAGCTCCGTGGGTGCTTGGGCAAACTCCTTCACTGTGTCCAAGGATTGGAGGCCAATGAAGAACAGGAAATTAATTTGGCCTCCAGATTTTATCAGGGTGATACTGATATTGTTATGCCCAGGAGGGTCGTGAACCCTTGGACCGACGGGAGGTTGTTATGACCTTTAGGAGATGGCTCCTGAGGTTCCCCTGTCGGGTGGTGAGGCAGAAGAGAAGTTGGGACTGGCTGGATCTTCGCAGGTGAAGACTCAGATGGGCCCCCGAGAGGGCAAAGAGGCGTGGAGGTGGAGCAAGGACCAACTGGATCTTCACCACCGGAAGTCCGTGGCCCTCCCGGGAGGAGCCCATAGGGACCCGGACCACTGGGACTTAGGTAGGCCCTTGAAGACAGATAGTCCGGAAGAAGTTCAAAGTTGAGTACCAGAGGGTCGTCACTTGCCAGTCCGAGGTCACACACCGAGGGATCACCGCTTGCCAGTCCGAGTCACACGCCGAGAAATCACCGCTTGCCAGTCCGAAGTCACACACCGAAGAATCACCGCTTGCCAGTCCAAAGTCACACACTGAGGAATCATCTGAGAAGAAGCAGGAACCAGGAACCTGAGGCACCAGGAGACTCACCGAAGCGAGCAGACTCATTGCCAAGTCGAGGAGTGAATGGAGGAAGCCTGCTTATATACTTCCCTGTGCCTGGCCCATCAGGCACAGGTGAAGTCAATTTGGTGAACAAGGCCCCTTTAAATTCTATGAGGAGGCGCGGCCTCACGCCTAAGGGAAGGGCGGCCATCTTGGGTCCCTAAAGCAGAGTAGAGCGGCCTGATGCCGCAAGGGGAGACCTGGAGCGCTTCCCCCGCTGGCATCCCCCGGGGGGGCCGGCGCCAAGGTGCGAAGGTGAATGGAGCCGGGCTCCGGTGACCTCCCTGATGCTGCAGCGGCGGCCACGACGCCGTGAATCAGGTAGGGGGTCGCGGCCGCGGCACAACAGATATGAAGCTCAAAGGAGATGGATGGAGGAGTAACATTAGGAGATAAACCTTCAGTGCTCCCCATTTTGTAAATTGCTCCTTAAAATCTAAAAGGGCAATTCTAAAATCTACTCCCATAGATGGAAAATCCACAGGTAGATCTGTATCGTGTCTTTGCATCAATTTTAAAACATGCAGACTTTCCCTCTGAAAATTTCCTGAGGGGAAAAGTCCTTCCAGTGATTTGCATCTGTTTTTTTATGTGAGTCCTTTTTTCATAGAAAGCAAGGTGCAGAGATTTGAAAATGTCGCCTGCTTATATTATTCCCTCCCCATGGCACACCCCACACAGTCTTTCCTGGCTAAAAATACTAGCGACGTTCATCCCTGCTCACACTTGTACCAGGTATGAGCAGAGCAATTTCCAGACAGTTACTCTACCCGGGTAAAATGGCTTCTGAAAATTGCCCTGCCCATGTGTAGAATATGGAGGCAAAGAAGACACTTCAGGCAGCTTTCATCGCAGGCAGGAAAAGGGACTGACCACACCTCAGAGCCCTCTTTTATTGTACATTCATACAAAGGCAGATGATGTGTCATTACATGATTGGCTACTTTCCCCATAGCAACAGACGAGTCATTACACCATTGGCTTGGTTCAGGGGGTGTATACGGATCATTTCATTGGCTGCTGAATTCTATACCTCCTGACTTTGTCCTGCCTCTGTCTAGGGAACACCCAGCCCCTCCCCCAGGAATGCAGGGCCAAGCACAAGCCAGAGAAATACATGATAGTCAGGTATCCTTTCCTAGGCAGAGAGGCTTAAGCACAAGTGATGTTTTTATTCAGGCAAAGGTCAGGGAGAAGGGAAGTTAGTGTTTAAACCCTGATGAAATGGCTTGCTGGCAAAGCTTATAATTCCCACATCTCACCCTTTCTGTTTTTGTTTAGGCAGCTCAATAAAGCTTTAGACCCCTACGGAATTATGTTATGTCTTGGTATGGGGTTGGAAATAGGAAAAGGGGGATATGGAGGGAAAAAAGCTGATTCGGCGTGGTGTGCCAGCTGCCGATGAGCTCCTGAATCTCCATATCACCCAGAGCTGGTGCAGCATGGTGTGCCAACCACTGCAGGGCTCAGGATTCCCTATTAGTCATCTTACAAGACATCTTTGTATCTGGGCTGAGAGCAAGGTTTCAATATGGATATGAGGTTGGGTATGCACTGAATACAGCATCACAGGCAGATAATTAAGACAATTATGGTCATTATAATAGAAATCACCCTTTTGAGACCAGAAATATCAGGGAGCCAGGACCCTAGCCAGTCCCATGGAGAAGCTGGTATTCTGTCTGAAAGTGGTGCATCAGCAACCATGGTTTCTATCTGCTCTATGGTATGTGTGAGGTTTGCTTTATAGTCTGATATGTACACACAGCAATGAGATCCAATTAATGCACCAACACCACCCTTAAAGCTAAAATGGTGTCTTAAGGCATAGCGGTTCTGTAATGCTACTTCTCTAATCTGAGAGACTTCTGTTGTAAGTAGTTTTAATGCATGGACTGTCTGATTAAATAGGGCAGACGTCCAGTTAGCTAGGATGTGTAAGTCTCTGTAATTCATATCATTTGGGTTATATAACTACAAAAGGTAGATCCCTCGTCCCCTCTATACTCTCTGCACCTGCTTGGGTCTCCCACTGCACATCCTGAAATCTGCCAATTGCACATATATGTGTGGTAAAGCTATGCAAGTATTCTGTGATTTTTTCTTGGAATTCAGGGTATGCTGTTACATTAGAGTACGACCTGATCATGACTTCTTCTAATACAATGGTTCGGCTACAACATGGATATTTCCCACCTGAATCCCCTTCCCATCCCCTGTATCAATAGTCCCAACAAAGAGCGGCAGTCTCTTGAATAAGGCTACCAATGTGTAGTATGGTATTATTAACTGGAGAGTTAATGAAAACACCTCTCTGTAAAGGATAATTAGTCCATACTGTAAGGTTAAATGGTACAGCATGTATCAGTCGATTCAACAGGTGTGAAAAGTTCTGTGCATCGAGGATGTACATGTTGTCCTGTCAGAGTCCTTGTTCTGAAATCGCCATAGCTGGAGAAATAAGGCAAAGGAGGAGGGTGCAGAACACAATTGTTAATGAGTTGGCATTCAGGCAAGAAAAGGCGGCTAATAAGTTCTCTGGAGTTTTCTCAAGGCCTTGCTGTTCTAAGAGTTGTGCAGATTGGTTGGATAGGGCCTTGATCTGTCCCCAGGTCATGTGGTGCTGCTTTTTTGCAAGGAGTCTGGTCTCTGTCCTTCTGAGGGCTGTGGAGGCTCAGGGAGAAGTTTGGGATCGGGTCCTGTAGACCTGGACACCTTTCCATCTCTCCACGGCTTGATATAACTGTGGAAGCAAGTAGAGAAACATATCCTCGTTTCCCATTTTAAGGGAACGGGACCGTACCAGGCATTAAATATTCTATACAAAACTGATGGCTGTGGGTGACTAACCCTAGTCCCATAATGATTACTCATGGCTGTGGTCTTATTTGAATTTGATATGTTTGGATGATTTAAACAATACTTTGTTCAGCCAGTCCTTCTTAGTGGGAAGTCCAGGGGCAATCCCTCCTTTTTGTTTTTGTTTTGTCAAGAGCTCTTAAGGGTATGATTGGCTCTCTCCACAATGGCTTGCCCTGTGGTGTTGTAGGGGATGCCAAATAAGTATTTAATGTTCAATTATTGACGAAATTCATGTAAAGGAATGGCTGCAGTAAGTAGAGCCATTATCAGTTTTCAGAACAGAGGGTAACCCCATTATCAAGAAAGTTTTTATGCAGTGATCAATTTTCATTCAGTAAATTAGCATAAATGTAAATTAATCGTTTAAAGGAAAAGTCATTTGTAGTAAGCTGAATCACAAATGACAAGTATGTCAGACATTATATTAAACATATGTTACACAAGACTGACACATATTCATATTCATTCATCCTGCACATTTTCATTTATAGTCTTCTTGACATCAAGACAGACAACAGATAACACATAATATGAGCTAAAAATCTTATCAAAAAGTTATCAAAAACAAAATTAGATCAAGGATCAAAAATCAAAAGTCAAAAGGTGTTAGAAAAATGTTTGAAAATGTTAAAATAAGCTGCAAAGTGTTCATCTTCACATCTCTCATGGCAGGAAGGCTGTCAGTCTGGAAAATATTAAAAACTGGCATACAGCAAAAAATTTACTAAGGTAAGGATTAAAGTGAGATTCTTACTTTTTTAACCTTGGATAAATCAATTCCATCATTCAATGTAATAAAATCAATTTGGATTTGCAAGAAAAGGCTTGGGAGGGATTGCTTTAGATGTAGCAACCTCTATCAGTAAAAATTTTAAGGTTCAGAATTCTGTATAAAATTTGTGAAAAAGAAAATAAAACTGAAGTTTCTGTAAGACATGAGGACCGCAGATCTGAAAAATAAAAACTATTATACAACAGAATTATTAAAATAATAATATAATATAACTGGTAGAATAGCATAGCGCCTCCTAGTGGAGACACCATCATTACTTTATAGATTGCAATTATTGTTCCAGGTTGCAATCAATAATACTCTGAGCTTACTTTCAATGTGGAATATCAGAATAGAAATTCTTCATATAATTATTAGAATAGGAAATTAAACACGCTGTTCGCTCAGCTCTGTCTGCTGCACGCTAAAGTGACTGTAACTACTATTAAATGTCCTTGTCAGTAACCTCAGAAAGAAGTTTGAAAGTATTAAAAGATTAACAGAAAGAGAGTGAAACGAGGAAGGGCTAGTGCAGGAATGCATTGAAGGTTGAGGGAAAAGATTTGGATCAGCAGGAGATCTGATCTGTCTGAGTTATAACATATAGAAACTAGGGAGAGAAACTGCAGGACTAAGTCCAGTTTTTTTCTTTTCAAAAGTTCTCCCTCCCTCCCCCATGAGTGGCAAGCAAGAGTTAACAGAAAGACAGTAAAGGGGGGGAGGAGCAGTGTTTCTCAAAAGAAAAGAACTGCACCCAACGAATTAATCCTTCAGTCAATAGGAACTGAAAGATAGCATTGTTTAACAATCTAGATTGCATCATCCAGAGACAATGGCTGGCAAGGATTTGCTGATTTCTTGCAGACAGATTCTATTTTAATTTACTTTTGTCCTGAAAGGGAGAATCACAGTAAAAATACAAGTTCTGTATGCTAGCAATTCAAACAATTGCTATAAACTTAAATCTCAGAGAAATGGAGTCATTTTAAATGTGAGCCAAATTAACTTTGCAAAAAGTGAACATTTCACATGAAATTTTCACAGTATATTATTCAAATTTCAGTACAGTTTTAACATAAGGCTCTGCATTCACTTTCTGTGGGGGAAATACTCTCAGAGTATGCAGATTTTCTGTAACTGAATTCAAAGAGAAACTACTCCTTAAGCATGCAGTCCCTCTGCAACTGAACATCAAAGACCAAGAGAAACAATTTTTTCCAAATCTGTACTGTCTGTTCAATTACTCTGTTTAATCTGGTCTTCAATAGGTCATTGAAGTGTATAATTAAATCATTTTTTTCATAGTGATTTTTTCTTTGCTTGTAACGCAGGAGTCTAATTAAATCATTTTTTTCATATTGATATTTTCTTTGCTTGTAACGCAGGAGTGCAGCTGCCTGGCCCAAGGTCTTTTACGCTGATTTCTTTGAAGACCTGGGGGCATAGCCACTGCTCATGGCACTCCGGGCGGCACTCAACTCTATTGCTGCCACACCTGGTTCTTTAATCCCTTTTGTAATAGGAGAGGCTTGAATCCCTTCCAATAATTTCTCCCTTGTGAGATTTCCATGTTCTAGGTGAAATCCCATGCTGACCGCGGCACATAAATTGTTACCGGGAGCAGCGGTTTGAGATGGTAATTTACCTGGACAAATTGGTGTTGCAGAATCAATGACTGTCTCAGGCAATGGCAAATGGGGGTACAGGGAGTCGGTGATTGGTGGGGGAAGGGCTTGCAGGCAAGATGGAAGGAGGCTAGTTTTTCTGACCTCAGTGTTTTCAGTTTCCTGGGGCCTTTTCTCTGAGGTGGACGCAGAGGAAGCCACAGGAGCCATGGTAGGGGACGGTGCCTTGTGAGTGTGTGTCCCCAGATGCTCTATTTCATATTCTGTCCCCCCTAGTTCATGGGTCTTTTCTGTGATGGGAAAGGCTCGAAGTCCTTCTAATAATTCTTCTCCTGTAAAGTTTTCTTTCTGCTGTTTCTGCTGACATTCAATGCTAATCACCCCACCCAGGCCAGGTTGTGGTTCAATTGTGCTCAAGGGCTGCTTTTCTGAAGAGGTGTGAATGGGCTTGGGTGTGGGTATGGAGAGCTGATACAAAGAATTTGCTGTCTCTGAGGGAGTCTGAGCATAAGATGGGGGAAGGGTATTCTGATTGAGCCTACCTGCTTCTAAAAGCACATGGTTTGGAAATGCTGCCTTGAAACTTTTTTTTCCTATGTGTTCTATGGCCTCTCTACATTTTTGCCAAATTAATAATTGCTTTATGGGAGCTCTGGGGACCATATGAAGACTATTGCCTATTAAAATCCAGTCCTGGATATTCAGAGTTCCCGCCTCCGAATACCAGGGGCAACGGCAAGCTATTTCACTTATTAATTTTTCTAAGTCCCCCAGGCTGACTTGTGCTTTTTCTTTTCTTCTGGTGATGAAATAATGATTCTTGATGATTTTCTGCAGCTCTCTGGCATGTAGCCTTTGCTGTACAGATAAATCACTTCCCATGCTCACGAATGTGGGGAACAAACTTGCTAAAAAATACTTAAATATACTAAAAAGTACTTTAAATATACTTACGATTTGCAAATCTGTTGAACGGTGCGCACCTAAGCTATGTCCAGCCGAATGAGCAGAGAGTATCACGTGCGGGATCACCAGATGTAGAATATGGATGCAAAGAAGACACTTCAGGCAGCTTTCATCGCGGGCAGGAAAAGGGACTGACCACACCTCAGAGCCCTCTTTTATTGTACATTCATACAAAGGCAGATGATGTGTCATTACATGATTGGCTACTTTCCCCATAGCAACAGACGAGTCATTACTTGGTTCAGGGGGTGTATACGGATCATTTCATTGGCTGCTGAATTCTATACCTCCTGACTTTGTCCTGCCTCTGTCTAGGGAATAGGGATGTGAATCGTGTCCTCGATCGTCTTAACGATCGATTTCGGCTGGGAGGGGGAGGGAATCGTATTGTTGCCGTTTGGGGGGGTAAAATATCGTGAAAAATCAAAAAAACGTAAAATCGCAAAACCGGCACATTAAAACCCCCTAAAACCCACCCCCGACCCTTTAAATTAAATCCCCCACCCTCCCGAACCCCCCCCAAATGACTTAAATAACCTGCGGGTCCAGCGGCGGTCCGGAACGGCAGCAGTCCGGAACGGGCTCCTGCTACTGAATCTTGTTGTCTTCAGCCGGCGCCATTTTCCAAAATGGCGCCGAAAAATGGCGGCGGCCATAGACGAACACGATTGGGCGGCAGGAGGTCCTTCCGGACCCCCGCTGGACTTTTGGCAAGTCTTGTGGGGGTCAGGAGGCCCCCCCCCAAGCTGGCCAAAAGTTCCTGGAGGTCCAGCGGGGGTCAGGGAGCGATTTCCCGCCGCGAATCGTTTTCGTACGGAAAATGGCGCCGGCAGGAGATCGACTGCAGGAGGTCGTTCAGCGAGGCGCCGGAACCCTCGCTGAACGACCTCCTGCAGTCGATCTCCTGCCGGCGCCATTTTCCGTACGAAAACGATTCGCGGCGGGAAATCGCTCCCTGACCCCCGCTGGACCTCCAGGAACTTTTGGCCAGCTTGGGGGGGGCCTCCTGACCCCCACAAGACTTGCCAAAAGTCCAGCTCCTGTGAAAGGAGAAATGTGTGTGCTGATGAAATCACAGGCAGCCCATAGTATTAAAAATGAGTAACATGAAACCAATACTAAGGAGTCACTGTAAAGGAAAAGGGGCATAAGCTCTACCCGTCTTATTGCACTAAACACAGGAATATCAGAGGCATGCAACCACAAGATTTCTGATTTAAGTAAGGCCTTTGACATGGCTCTGCATAGGCAACTTATAAATAAACTGAGAGCCCTTGGTATGGGCTCTAAGGTGACTGAATATGCATGAGAAAGATTTGCATGCACTGCCTCATGCATATTCATTGTGGATATCCTGAAAACCTGGCCTGTTTGTGGCACTTGAGGATTGAAGTTCGCCATCACTGGTCTAGAGTCTGGCAGCTAAGATTTAATGCTAAAAAAATGCAGTCATGCATTTAGACTGAAAAAACCCCCCAAAAGAGTAGTACAGCATAGGGGTTGAAATTCTTCTAAGCATGAAAGAAAAGCAGGATCTGGGGGTGATTGTATCTGATGACCTTAATGTGACTAAACAGGTGGATAAAGCGATGGAAAAAGCCAGAACGATGCTTGGCTGCATAAGGAGAGGAATGGCCAGCAGAAAAAGGTGATATTGCTCCTGTAAAAGTCCCTGGTGAGACCTCATTTGCAATACTGTGTACAGTTCTAGAGACCAAACCTTAAGAACATAAGACATACCATACTGTGCCAGACCAAAGGTCCATCAAGCACAGTATCCTGCTTCCAACAGTGGCCAAGCCAGGTCACAAGTACCTGGCAGGATCCCAAGGCTAAGATTCCAAGCTATCTTAAAAAGGATGGAGCTGTAGCAAAGAGTGGCTACTAAAATGGTCAGTCTTGTTCGTTGTAAAGCATATGGGAATAGACTTAAAGATCTAAACATGCATAACCAAAAGAAAAGGTGGAATGGGGAGATATGATAGAGGCATTTTAATATTTCCAAGGTATGAATGCACAAGAGGCAAGCCCCTTTTAATGGAAAGGAGACTTTGAAAGAAGGGTCATGGGATGAGGATGAAAGTGGATAGACTTAGGAATAATCTAAGGAAATATTGCTTTACAGAGAGGGTAGTAGATGCATGGAACAACCTCCCAGTGGAGGTAGTGGAAACAAAGACAGTATCTGAATTCAACAAAGCATTGGACAAACACAGGGAGGGAGTGGTAGGGTTTGTAGAGCTGACTGAGCAGTTAGTGTGGATGGGCAGGCTAGATAAGGTCATTTTCTGCCATCACATTTCCATGCTTCTAAGACAAACCACCAGCTAAAAGCCAACAAAACTGCCATGGAGCTAACTTTTTCTTCTGAATTCCTGTCTGTGATTCTGTTTTAGTTTGCTCAGTTGTGCTATGAGGGAAAATTAACAATTATCTGAACACCAAAGTTAAGAGAAACCTAAAGTATTAATTGGCCTTTTGCTTTTCCAATCCCAGCCAGGCTGACTGTATTCCAACATTTCATCATTTGCAAGAGCAATCATTTGGAAAGAAACAGAAAACAAAGGCTCTTTACAACAAAGCCGTGGAGTTTCATGCTATTTCTGTCTCTATAAAACCTGGAGCAATTTGTTTGTGACTACCAGATCCAATAATAGTGTGCAGATGCAGCCCCACTTATCTTAATGCTGCCTTCCTTTCTCTAATATGAGATTCTGAATAAAATTAAGCAAATAGTCTGTTTTGAAATTATAGAAGTTGTGAACTTGTTGAAAGAAAAACCTTCAGATGCTTTTCCCTATCAGTCACACTATTTTTTTAGTTAATACCTTAAGTATCTTACTATTGAAATTACAACCTTCTTGTGACACAAATTTACAACAAAATTCATTCCATAAATTATTCAATTCAGCAACTGTAGCCGAAGAGAGAAATATCCCTACGAGCAGGTGATTAGCATGTGAAAAGAAGCGCATCTCCGTCCTAAACGATCACTGTCACCTGCAGCAGGGAGTTTGCTAAAAAAAAATTACCATTAGCAACACACATTTAGGGCTTTGTAGGTCCCATAAAAGCATTAAGTGTTTGATATACATTAGAGGCATTTGTTCTTTCTTCCTCTGTCTCCGTTTCCTGCAAACTGTATCTGTTTCAATACATTCTTGTTCAATCAAATGTGCATTAAAGCAACAAAAAAAAAATTAACTAAAGTAAAAGTGATGAATCAAAGACAGGAGTTAACTTTTGCTATCCCCGCCCACTTTTTGTTTCATGTGTATAGAAAGTGAAAGTTGTCAGCCACAGTGGAGAAACGCTTCAGAGATTCACAACGAGCTCTGGTAGGGAAGCTACTGAGGAGGAAGTTACTGAGCTGAGCTATCCAGTGGGTTCAGAGAAAAGTGTGTGTACTTGAGCTTTATTCATGAATCTGCTGACCCATCGTGGTCATTTGGATGTAGGTTGTGCTTGCTTTATAGCATAAGATGGGCTTAGGGGTTCTTGTCCATGGGTGGGGGGGGGGGGGCAGAATAGTCTCCAGGGCCCTCCATTGGGAGACTGCACTCACTAGGGGTGTGCAGAGGAAAGAGTTTCATTTCGGTTCGTTCATTCATTTTGTAGGGCACCTCCATTTGGTTCATTAGTTTCAAGGGGAAATATTCTTTTTGTTTGTTCTGTCCCCAGCAGTGGGTACATGTTTGTATCTGTATATACTGTAGTTTAACCATGTTTAGTGCAGTCCTTCCTTCTGAGGATTCTTGATATTGAAACACTTTTTGTAACCCATGATAAAAGTCTATGAGCCTTTCCCTTTAAGAGGAACCTTTGCCCTTAAGAGAAGCTCCCTCCCCTCTCCACTTTCTCTCACTATCGGAAGAGCTTGAATGCCCCTCAATCTAACTTTAGTCCTCCTAGGTACCTTATAGGCTCAAAGGACTGCCCTTCATGCTCCCCCTGTGTCACAGGGTTCTTAGGCTCGCTGCCATTGGACCTTGCTCCCCTGCCCCCAGCTTGTAGAGGCGTTTTCTTTAGCAGCTCTCAACGAGAGCTCAGTTTTGCCCAAGCGGGCTTCAGAGCTAGCAGCGCTCTGTAAAACTCCCTGAAACAATCGAGTTTTTACCTTCTTTTTTACTGCCTTCTTCTGAAGATTAAATCAGCCTCATATCCCTCAAGCTCCCTACCTCTACCATAAACTAACTCCTGCAACTCAAGAGACCTCCTTCTCCCTCCTGCTACCTTGTCTCCAGTTACCAAAGATCTTTGCCTTGGGTCTTACATTTGAGATGCAACAATTGTAAGTAGAAATCTACCTGTACAATAAATAATTTCAAACTTAGAGAATCTTTGTCTTGAGGACTGATTAGAAAGAAAGTTTATCTGCCTGGATGGCAAACCGGATGTCAGTCTGATCCAGAACAGTAAAAACTCGTATCAAACAGTGAAAAGCCAGTGAACTGAAAGCATTTTTAAAAGAACTGTATGTAGTGCAATGAAATAGGAACCCTATCCCCAAAGCACACTGTGGCAGGGAAGTCTGCATTGAGCAGAAATCGTTAAAGACCTGAATAAGCCTTCCACACCTTCAGCTGTGGTGAGAGGCCAGGGAATCAAATAAAAAAAACCCTAAGATTGTGAAGATTTATACTTTCGGAACTGACTTTGAGCCTGCAAATATTAAAGAAGCGAACACAGATGTAATGTTGTGTTCCGCGGCCGCTGACAACCACGGCCGGGGTCCCCTACCCGACTGTGACAGCATGCCTCTGCAGCAACATCGGGCAAAGCTGCAGGAGACCAGTGCCCATCGCACCCAGGCACGGGCCTCCGGGGTACTCGCTGGGCTGGGAGCGTCCCTGCTCCTCCCTCGCAGCGTCGGGCATCTTTTTTCCTCCGCGGCCGAAATCCAAGATGGCCGCCACAATCTTAGGCACGAGGCCGCACCTCCTCACTAGATTTAAAGGGACCTCATCCCTTTAAGTGCCTGCACCGGTGTTCAATGAGCCAGAGCAGAGGAAGTATATAAGGAGACTTCCTCTGCTCATTCCTTGACTTGGCAACGTCTCCTTATATACTTCCTCTGCTCAGTTTCATTGAACACAGGTGCAGGCACTTAAAGGGACGAGGTCCCTTTAAATCTAGTGAGGAGGCGCGGCCTCGCGCCTAAGATTGTGGTGGCCATCTTAGATTTCGGCCGCGGAGGAAAAGATGCCCGACGCCGCGAGGGAGGAGCAGGGACGGCTTCCAGCCCGGCATCTACCCGGAGGCCCGTGCCCGGGTGCGGGGGGCGATGGGCACTGGTCTCCTGCAGCTTTGCCCGATGTTGCTGCGGTGGGATGCCGTCGTGGCCGGGTAGGGGACCGCGGCCATGGTTGTCCGCGGAACACAACATTACATCTGCATTTGCTTCTTTAATGTTTGCAGACTCAAAGTCAGTTCCGAAAGTATAAATTTTCACAATCTTAGGGTTTTTATATTTGATTCCCTGGCCTCTCACCATAGCTGAAGGTGTGGAAGGCTTATTTAGGTCTTTAACGATTTCTGCTCAATGCAGACTTCCCTGCCACACTGTGCTTTGGAGATAAGGTTCCTGTTTCATTGCACTGCATACAGTTCTTTTAAAAATGCTTTCAGTTCACTGGCTTTTCACTGTTTGATACGAGGCAGGCTGTGGTCAATGGCAGGCAGAGTCTGCTTGCTTCGGTGAGTCTTCTTGTGCTTTGGATCCTTGCTTCATGGTTCCTGTCTCGTCTTAGTGATTCCTGGTTCCTGACTTCGGATTGGCAAGCGGTGATTCCTGGTGTGTGACTTCGGACTGGCAAGCGGTGATTCCTGGTGTGTGACTTCGGACTGGCAAGCGGCGATCCCTTGGTATGTGACCTTGGCCTGGTAAGCAACGACCCTCTGGCACTTGACTTCGGACTTCCTCTGGACCATCGTCTCCAAGGGCCCACCTAAGTCCCAGCAGTCCGGGTCCCTACGGGCTCCTCCTGGGGGGACAGCGGGCTTCCAGGGGCGAAGACTCAGTTGTCTCCTCGACATCTCGACTCCTCGTCTGCTTCCACAGCCACCTCAGTCTCCAGTGCCAAGGGTCAGCTGGTCAGATCTTCTATTCTGCCTCGCCAACCGACGGGAGAACCTACGGATCCACCTCCCAAGGTATACCATCCTCCCATTGGTCCAAGGGTTCACAAGCCTGAGCATAACAGGTTGCCAAGTCCATGGACCCGGCGGAGGCATCTGCCCACCAGGCCATTCCTGGAATGGCCCAGCATCTGAAGGCCCAGCAGAAGACCCTGGATGCCCTTGTCTCTGCAGTGGAGGGCCTGAACCAACGCTTTGAGGCATTAGGGCCCATGAAACCCACTCTGCCGTCCATGCCTGTAGCTCCAGAGGGCCGCTCTACTCGTCAGGGCCCCGTGCAGGTCACTGTGGGTGATCTTGGGCAGGTAATCCCCACGCAACTCCCGGTGCCCTCTCGATATGCCGGAGACGTGAAGTTGTGTCGAGGATTCCTTAGCCAGTGCCAGGTCCATTTTTCCTTGTTGCCTACTCAATTCCCTAACGACCTGGTCAAGACTAGTTATATTATGTCCCTGCTCGATGGGAGGCCCTTGATCTGGGCCTCTCACTTATGGGAGAGAAGAGACCCGGTGTTTGGAAATCTGGACCAGTTTCTGTCCAACCTTTCGACAGATTTTTGATGAGCCTGTCCGTAAACCCACTGCTGTTTCAGAACTACTCCAGTTGCGACAGGGTACTCGGACAGTGGCCGAATACGTGACAGAATTCCATACCTTGGCCGCAGAGCTAAACTGGAGGGAGAATTGCCTCCATGGAATCTTCCTGGAGGGGCTAGCCCCGCGCCTTCAGGATGGACTAGCAGAGAGGGAACCCCCAGATGATCTCGATGGCCTGATAGACTTGGCCAATCGACTGGATCATCGCATGCGGTTTCGTCTTCCCGAAGGGAAGGCAGGAAGGAGGTCCTCGCCATCTCCCAGGAATGAATCGGGAGCCTTCCGAACCCCGGTTGTAAAGCCTATGGAATTGGGCCGAGGGAAACTTTCCACACAAGAGCGCCGGCGGCGAATAAAGGAGGGGCTTTGTTTCTACTGTGGCACTGCGGGCCATCAAGTAGCCATATGCCTGGCATGACCGGGAAACTCCTGGGCCTAGGACCTGAAGGAGGTCTCTTCCTGGGCCTAACCTCACCTGCACCTCCACTAACTCTACCAGTGGTGCTAACATCTGCGGCCGGGGAGTTCCACACGTTAGCTCTGGTAGACTCTGGCGCCGGTGGCAATTTCATTATGAAGAGCCTGGTGGAGCACTTGAAGATTCCACAGGTCCGTGTTCCAGCTCCATTGATCATCTCTTCGATCCAAGGTAAACCCCTCCCGGGATGTGTGACACACATCACGGAACCCGTCCAGTTGAGGGTTAGACTCCTTCATCATGAGCAGATGGCCTTCCATATCTTGGGGCATTCCATACATCCGGTCGTCCTGGGACTCCCCTGGCTCCAGGAATATGGTCCCCAGTTCATCTGGAAGACCTTGCAACTATCCCACTGGGAGCCGAATTGTCACGACAATTGCCTCCAATCAGTGATTCCAGTCTCATGCTCCACCGCTCTCACCAGTCTTCAAGGCCTGCCGGCCTCCTATGCCTTGTACACGGATGTCTTCTCCAAACAAAAGGCCGAGATCCTTCCGCCTCATCGGTCATTCGATTGTGCCATCAACCTCCTCCCTGGCACTGAGCCTCCTCGGGGGCGCACCTATGCCCTTTCGCCTGCGGAGACACAATCCATGACGCAGTACATCCAAGAGAATCTGGAGAGGGGCTTCATTTGTAAGTCAACGTCCCCAGCGGGAGCTGGGTTCTTCTTCGTTAGGAAGAAGGACGGAACCCTTCATCCTTGCATCGACTACTGGGGCCTGAAAGCTATAACGGTCGAGGACCGGTACCCCTTGCCCCTCATCTCTGAGCTCTTCGACCATCTGCAAGGTGCAAAGGTCTTCACCAAGTTGGATCTCGGAGGGGGCCTATAATCTGATTCGCATTAAGGAGGGTGACGAATGGAAAACGGCCTTAAACACCCGAGACGGCCACTATGAGAATTTAGTCATGCCGTTCGGGCTCTGTAATGCCCCTGTGGTGTTTCAGAACACCATGAACGAGATACTCCGCGATCTCCTGTATCGGTGTGTGGTTGTGTACCTGGACGACATTTTTATTTTCTCAGATTCCCTGACCACACACTTCCAGCACGTCGTCCAAGTATTGCAACGTCTAAGGGAAAATAGACTGTATGCGAAACTTGAAAAGTGCCTTTTTGAGCGGGAGTCCCTTCCCTTCCTAGGGTATATCGTCTCCAGTGAGGGAATCCGTATGGACCCCCAGAAGCTAAAAGCCATTTGGGAATGGCCGCAACCGTCCGGACTGAAGGCACTCCAACGGTTCTTGGGTTTCGCCAACTATTACCGGTCCTTTATTCCCCACTATGCATCCATTGTTGGCCCTATGACAGCCTTGACCCAGAAAGGTGCGGATCCCAAGAACTGGCCTCCGGGAGCGGAGGCCGCCTTCCTCTGACTCAAAGAGGCGTTCCTGCAACAGCCGTGCCTACGCCATCTGGATCCACAATGGCCTTTCGTCATCAAAGTGGATGCATCCTCAGAAGGCGTGGGGGCCATTCTGAGCCAGACTTCAAAGAATCACAAGCTACGCCCGTGTGCCTTCCTCTCTCGTCAGTTCTCTCTGGCCAAGCAGAACTACGCCATTGGCAACAAGGAGCTCCTAGCCTTTAAAGTGGCCCTAGAAGAATGGCGCCCTTGGTTAGAGGGAGCACAGCACCAGTTTACGGTCTACAAGGACCATAAAAACCTTGAGTACCTGCATCGATCGCAGCGACTCAACCCTCGACAGGCACGTTGGGCATTATTTTTCACCCATTTCAACTTTGTCCTACGCTATCGACCTGCCGGGAAGATTCTCAGGGCCGATGCCTTGTCACATGTCTTCGAGACCACAGAGACTTCTAATGACCCTTAGTTTATCATCGAACCATCACGTGTCCTACTGTCTGCCATCACGACCATCCCTCCCGGGAAAACTCTGGTTCCGCCGCACCTGCGGAAACAAGTCCTGGCGTGGGCTCATGACTCCTGTTGCTCCGGTCATCCGGGACAATACCGGACCTTACAGACCCATCGCCGATACTATTGGTGGCCTAAATTCAACAAAGATGTCCGGTCCTATGTAGAGTCCTACCAGTCATGTGCTCGTCATAAGCGGATTCCAGGTTCAACCCCAGGCTTGCTTCAGCCTTTACCAGCTCCCTCGGAACCATGGACCCATCTTGTGATGCACTTCGTGGTCGATCTGCCATCATCCAGTGGGAACATTGTCATATGGGTTGTCATTGACCGGTTTAGCAAAATGGCACATTTTGTGCTCCTCCCAGGGTTGCCGTCTGCACCACAGTTGGCCCAGCTGTTCGTCTAGCACATTTTTAGACTGCATGGTTTGCCAAGGAGCATTCTCTCGGACCAAGGTCCTCAATTCACTGCCAGATTCTGGAGGGCCCTCTGCCAGAAGTTCGACGTCACTCTGGACTACACTTCTGCTTACCACCCGCAGACCAACGGTCTAGCGGAGAGAACAAATCAAACCCTAAAGCAGTTCCTCCGCATCTACGTAAATGAGAAATAGGACGACTGGGCAAGTCTGCTGCCATGGGCAGAATTTGCACTCAATTCTCATCTTTCCACGGCTACCGGATCCTTGCCATTTTAGATAGTCTATGGGAAGCAGCCACGCCCGCCGCTGCCAGTTCCCATTTCAGTCATATCCCCGGTAGCCCAACTCTCTGCAGACGAGCTGCACCGCCTGTGGATTTCCATACGGCATGCATTGATCAAAGCCAGTCATGTGGCAAAAAGGTATGGCGATCAGCGACGAAGACCATACCGCCTCTGAGGCCGGGTCAGAAGGTATGGATGAGCACCCAGTTCATCCGCCTGAAGCTGCCATCAGCGCAATTGGCCCCACGATTTATTGGGCCATTTCCCATCATTCAACAGGTTGGTGCAGTATCATATCAGCTTCGTCTACCGCCTTCACTCAAGATACACAACACGTTCCATGCCTCCCTTTTGAAGCCCCTGGTGTTATCTTGGCCCTCCAGTACGCCTCTGACTCCCCAACCAATTACCTCCAAAGACGACCTCACCTATCAAGTCCGGGAGGTGTTGGACGTGCGGAAGCATAGAAAGAAATGGGAGTATCTGTTAGCTTGGAAGGGGTTCGGCCCCGAGAAAACACCTGGGAGCCGTTGGCCAACATCTTAGACCGGTCTTGCTTGAACAGTTTCACAGAGACCATCCGTCTAAACCCAGGCCTCCTGGGAGACGCCCTAAAGAGGGGGGTACTGTTGTGTTCCGCGGCCGCGGACAACCATGGCCACGGTCCCCTACCCGACCGCGATGGCGTCCTGCCACGGCAACATCGGGCAAAGCTGCAGGAGACCGGTGCCCGTCGCCCCCGCACCCGGGCACGGGCCTCCGGGGTAGACGCCGGGATGGGAGCCGTCCCTGCTCCTCCCTTGCAGCATTGGGCAGCTTTTCTTCCGCGGCCGAAATCCAAGATGGCTGCCGCCATCTTAGGCGTGAGGCCGCGCCTCCTCACTAGATTTAAAGGGACCTCGTCCCTTTAAGTGCCTGCACCTGTGCTCAATGAGCCAGAGCAGAGGAAGTATATAAGGAGACTTCCTCTGTACAGATAAAAAACTCAATATCAGACAAAATCACACTAGAGACAGGAGTCCCCCCAGGGTTCAGCACTCTCAGCAACTCTATTTAACATTTACATGCTCCCCTTCTGCCTGGGCTAGGTATCATACACTACATATATGCTGACGACATTCAATTGATTCTACCGGTTGAAGAATCAATTGAAAAAACACTAAACTTTGCAATGTTATACCTAGACATAATTAAACAACTATTAAACCAAATGGAACTAGTAATCAACATTGAAAAAACAGAATTTATACATCTTGAACGGAAAAACATTGAAAAAATTCAAAATCCCATTCGACTTAAAAATGACAAATCAATAGAATTAACTGATAAAGCTAGAAACTTAGGAGTAATTAAAGACACGGAACTGAGCCTTAAGCAACACATATCAATAAAAGCAAGAGAAGGCTACGCCAAACTAATGGTCCTTAGAAGACTAAAACCCTTATTAAATCAGGAACACTTTCGTACAGTACTACAAGCATTAATATTTGCCAGCACGGACTACTGTAATTCACTTTTCTTATGATTACCATACACCACTATCAGACCACTGCAAATACTACAAAACTCGGCTGCCAGAATACTTACTGGTAAAGGCAGAAGAGATCATTTCACCCAAACACTTGCAGATTTACACTGGCTCCCAATAAAACAGAGAGTTCAATTTAAAACATTATGCACAGTTCATAAGCTAATAAATGACGAAAATTCTGACTGACTAAACACCGCATTACGATTACATGTCCCTCAAAGAAATCTCAGATCGGCCAATAAAGCTCTGCTAACCATACCCTCAGTCAAAACAGCAAAATTGACCCAAGTTAGAGAGAGAGCACTATCTTTGGCAGGACCATTACTTTGGAGCACATTACCACTGGAATTAAGACTAATGAAGGAATTAAAACTCTTCAAAAAAGGCTTAAAAACATGGCTCTTCAAAAAAGCATTTCACAATGAGGCAGCGGAATAACAACACAAACACAAAGCAGAAAGTCACCAAGAAAAAGCAGAACTGCTTATTTTTTATCTCCTCACAATTAAGTATTAAATGAGAGACAGTTAATCGTAAATGGTAACCACACCCATTCCCCAATTAGAGTATATTATTGAACTATGTAACCGTATAATAATGGCACCCCATGGATAATTTAGAAACCACATATTTGTGCCTAACTGTAAACTGTTGTGATGGTGCACTACTAAACGACGGTATAGAAAAGCTTTAAATAAATAAATAGAATTCCTTGACTTGGCAACGTCTCCTGGTAGCGTTGTTTGAGTCTGCTTGCTTCGGTGAGTCTTCTTGTGCTTTGGATCCGTGCTTCGTGGTTCCTGTCTCGTCTTAGTGATTCCTGGTTCCTGACTTCGGATTGGCAAGCGGTGATTCCTGGTGTGACTTTGGACTGGCAAGCGGTGATTCCTGGTGTATGACTTCAGACTGGCAAGCAGGGATCCCTTGGTATGTCACCTCGGCCTGGTAAGCGACGACCCTTTGGCACTTGACTTCGGACTTCCTCTGGACCATCGTCTCCAAGGGCCCACCTAAGTCCCAGTGGTCCGGGTCCCTACAGGCTCCTCCCGGGGGGACTGTGGGCTTCCAGGGGTGAAGCTCCAGTTAGCCCTTGCACCGACCTCACAACTCCTTGACCTCTCAAAGGTCCACCTAAGTCCCAGCGGCCCGGGTCCCTACAGGCTCCTCCCGGGGGGACCACGGGCTTCCAGTGGCAAAGACTCAGTTGTCTCCTCGACGTCTCGACTCCTCGTCTGCCTCCACAGCTACCTCAGTCTCCAGTGCCGAGGGTCATCTGGTCAGATCTTCTGTTCTGCCTTGCCACCCGACGGGAGAACCTACGGATCCACCTCCAAGGTATACCATCCTCCCGTCGGTCCAAGGGTTCACAAGCCTGAGCATAACATGTAATATCAGCCTATGCTGCAAGCAAGATACACAAAGAGCAAGCCCGCCAGAGTTCGAACACTAGACAAAAGACTTAACGACAGTCGTTAAGCCCATTCAAGCTTCCCTCTTGCCGAGCAAGGAATTTCTCACCTGTGAGCAGCTCCCCCCTCCCTTTGCCACTACTAGAAGCAGAAAGCAATTAGTTGCCATAGATACCATATCTGCTGACTCTACAGACAGGGCAGCGAGAAGACTGGAAGAACAGTGATTGCGAAAGCTGCTCTGCCCCTCCCCCATCTCTCTGTCACACATTTGCCACCGAAGGTTGCTATAGATACCAGATTTCTGCTGACTCCAAGGAAAGGGAGCAGAAAGCCTGAGGCAAACATCCCTGAAGTGTTAGCTAGCCTTGCCCCTCTGCTTCTAAAGCAATTCAAAGTTTATTCCCTTTAACTCAGTGGCTGAAAAAAAAAAGTATTTGCTGTTGACATGGCTGAACCAGCAATACAGTAAGACAAAGGCACCTTGAAAAAGCCAGCTGAAGCCATTGAATTAAGAGATGACACAGAGCAAAAAGGAAGAGATGCTGAAGGAGGGGATGAAAGCAATAATTTGAAGAGATTATCTAAGCCAATAGACAAAGCTACGCAGAGATATGAGGCAAGAAGACAGAGGCATGAACACAGAATAGAAAGAGAGTGGCATAACCTGGAGCAGGAAAGGGAGAAGGTCACAGAGAACCCCACCAACCTTAAGTACCATATAGAACAGCTGCAACTTCATTCCCAAACCTATCAGCTCATCACAGAAGAGTATCTCGAGTTATTAACAAGAACTAACACTGCAGAAAGCCTTGAAGAAAAAGGCCGACAACAGAATTTACACCAAATACGCCAGAGAATGGTAATGGATACCATTAACAGTGTAGAAGCAAGAGATTCAATAAGCGAGATCGGCTCTCAGCACTCTTGCATCTCTAAGTATACAACGAGGTCCGTAAGGTCACATGGGTCAAGAGGCTCAAACCATTCGCAGCTCAGCTCAGTCAACCTCCAAAAGAAAGCAGAGTCTCAAGCAGCCATAGCACACATTCAGTATACTGAGCAAGAAGCAGCCCTTAAAAGAGAAGGGCTCAGAATTGAAGAAGAACAACAGAAGACCGTTGCCGCCACAGCTGCCACCGAGGCGCACAGAAAGTCTGAACTAGATATCACCCTGGACTTGTTGCGGCAGAAAGGAGAAGGGAGAAGCAGTGGCCCTTGAAGCCGAAATTAAGGTATATGATGCGGCCCTGGACCAAGACGATGGGGGGACCCACTCAGCTCCATGGTCCAGCAGGACACGGCCCAGCTGACGTTTGAGTATGTCACAGCTCACCCTCCAACTCACGCCAGCGCCAAAACACAGCCTCCCTCAGAGCAACCTTCGCATCATGGGAGAACAGACTTTCCCTCACAAATGGCTGGCTTGACCAAAGAAATCAGACCTGAAACGCAAAATGCCATGAATACTGAATGCCATGGCAGTGATCCACCAGCTCTAAATCACACGGATGCATGGCAGTTAACGCATGCGCCAAGCACACGCCCCAAGGAAAACACTTCCATGCAACCATGGATCCCAGCGTCCTGTGGGGATTGGGAACGAGAAAGAGCTAGGCAACTACACCCAAGAAGGGCTCCAATTGAGTACCCTGTGCCAAAACAGGAGACAATTGATCAACCACGGCCCGTGCCAATGTACAACAAGAGTGACGTGCACAGTCAACCACAAGACACCCGCCCTTTGAGACCTACTACCTTTCGGAATGAGTCTTCAGAAAGAGAAGACTTAGCAAGATACATGACTGTTACGACTGTCGCTGCCCGACGTCTCCACTCCGCCCTCCTTACCTCTTTGGCGACTCCTCCCACGGTTGATGGATGTCTGGCTGCCGCAGTGGCTGCCTGCCATTCTCTCCGGCGTCCCCGGTCCAGCTTGGGCGCTGCATCCCACCATGTTGTTCAGCTGCCATAGGGTGTACGCACCACGCAGCCCTGCTTTTTATTTCTTTTTTGGCGCGAACCTCATGGGTGTCCCCCTGTGATGATGTCACGCATCCTGGATATAAAAGCCTACTCTGTTTGCTAGCTAATCGAGTTAGCAAGGGACTCCTTATGGATGGGATTCGCTCTCTGTACCTAGCTACTCTGCCTCTCCTTTATTGGACTTCCTCTATTTGGGGTACCCGCTCCTCGGGGGCCTCTCTCTTTTCTTTCAGATCGCTGTCTGGAACCGGTACGCGCTCCTCGAGGGCCCATGTTCCCGGACTTGCTGCCTGAGCTCACTTCTGCTTGGAAGAAACCGCTGCCTACACCATCAGTGTGTTACCATCTATATTCTCTCAGAGCTGTTCCCTGAAACCAGGTACTCGCTCCTCGAGGGCCTGCCTCTATTCCAGCTTCTGTGTTACCTTCTGGGAGAAACCGTTGTGTGAGTAATCAACAATGAGGCTCTATACCAGAACCCTGTGTATACTCCACTGTACTCACTATCTCAGTTTGTCTCCACTACAGCACAGCTATTGAGGGATCGCTGTTCCAGTGTCCTGAGGGACTACAAGCCCAGCCGGGCTTCATCTCTACTCACTACTGCCACCTCTGGTGGCTTTTCAACTCTGTTTAATAAAAGATAATTCTGTGTTGTGTGTCCTAAAGCTGAGCCTTACTGTGGCCCCTCACGGGACTTCCCCCCGTGGGTGTGGTCATCTGCCACAGTGTCCAAGGGTCCACCCAAATCTTACAAACAATAGCAATGACCTGCCGAGAATTCATAACCGCAGGGCTTTACGAGTTCAACGACCGCCCTGAAAGTTACAGGGCATGGAAATCTGACTTCCTAGATGCTGTGAAGGATATGAGATTGGCTCCGAAGGAAGAGATAAACCTGATGGTAAAATGGTTGGGACGTGAATCGGTCAAACACGTGAAAGGATTAAAAAACGTCTACCCATGTGACCCTTCTACAGCACTAAAAGAGGTATGGGAGAGACTTGAGCGGTATTAGGGGGACCCAGTTGCCATAGAGAATGCGTTATTTGAGAAAATGGAAGACTTTCCAGAAATATCCAGTACGGAAAACCGAAAGTTGCAAGAATTGGGAGATCTCCTCCAAAAGGTGGAGACAGCTAAGGCTGAACTCATTTATCCGCGTCTCAACCTTCTGGACACACCACGTGGCATGAACACCATCATAAGCAAACTTCCACATGATATACAAGATAAATGGGCATCTCATGGTGCATGGTACAAAGAAGACCACAAAAGGTACCCACCTTTCCACGTCTTCACAAAGTTCATATGAGATTTAGCAAAGCATAGGAACAATCCTAGCTTCTCATTCAGTACACATGAAATACGCAGAATCAGCCACCGAGTAGGCAAGAGGCCGACCAATGAGCATAGCAGCAACAGGAAGCCCATTTCTGTGCACAACAAGGAAGTGTCACCCGGAGCACCTACAGCAGATCAACTTCCTAGTATGTATAGAACAGAAGATCCAGACCGACAGTGTCCAATACACAAGAAACCTCACCCACTCAAAGTGTCGAGGATTCAAAGGGAAACCTCTGAAAGAGCACAAAGAACTGTTAAAAAAGTACAGAATTTGTTACCGGTGCTGTTCTTCATTTAACCACATGGCTAAAGACTGTAAAGTAGACATTAAGTGTTCAGAGTGCAGGAGTGACCAACATGATAGCGCCCTGCACCCTGACAGAGTAAATTTTCATCCTTCGGGAACCTCACACCTTAGTTCAAACCACGGCGGGGAGGAAAGGGCAGAACAAATGCCAGAACCTGAAGTGATCCCCAAATGCAAACAAGTGTGCGGGAGAAATAGCAATGGGAAATCCTGCACAAAAATATGCTTGGCTAGAGTGTATCCCGAAGAGCAACCTGAGAAGGCAGTCAAAATGTATGTCATCATAGATGAGCAGAGCAACAGATCCCTGGCAAGGCCAGAATTCTTTGACTTGTTTGATATCCATCACCACTACTCTCCGTACAACCTCAAAACCTGCTCAGGGGTTACCCGAGTGACAGGGAGGAGAGCAAGCGGATATGTAATAGAGGCGATAGACGGCATCAACAAGTCAAACTTGCCCACGCTCATCGAGTGCAACCAGATGCCTGACAATAGAGATGAGATTCCTACACCAGAAGCCCTCATTACCATTCTCATCTAAAGTCCATAATGCATCAGCTCCCACCACTAGATCCGGAAACAGTAATCCTGCTGTTATTGGGCAGAGACACACCAGCACTGATCAAGGTCCTGGAGATACGTGATGGCCCACCAACCTCTCCCTATGCTTACCAACTCGCTTTGGGATGGGTGATATTTGGTGATGTCTGCTTGAATCGAACAAGGAGACCAAGCGTTCACGCATACGCTATGAATGTCTTAGAAAATGGACATCCTACTCTAATTGAACCATGTCCTAACCATCTAAGCACCAAGGATATTTTAAGCTGCGAGGAACTGAATCTCAATTCAGCTACCAATCACATCACCTCCCCATCAGATGTAGAAGAACATCTGGGGGACTCAGTGTTTCAAGTCACCAAGGATAACGACAAACCTACTCTCTCTGTAGAAGACAGAGAATTCTTAAGAATTATGAATAAAGAGTTCTTTATAGATGAATCAAATAGCTGGGTGGCTCCTCTACCATTCCGGACACCCAGACCTCGACTCCCTAACAACAGAGAACAGCACTCTCACAACTTATGTCACTGCGGAGAACTCTGGAAAGGAAACCGGAGATGGAACAACACTTCATTAACTTCATGAATGACATGTTGGACAATAGCCATGCAGAGCTAGCTCCACCCTTAAGGGATAATGAAGAGTGTTGGTACTTGCCTGCCTTTGGTGTGTACCATCAGCAGAAACCGGGCCAGATCTGGATCATCTTCGATTCCAGTGCGCAGTTTCACGGAGTCTCACTCAACAATGTGCTCTTCACGGGACCTGATATGATCAATAACTTGTTAGGAGTAGTGATACGCTTCAGAAAAGAAGCAGTCGCTGTGAAAGCCGACATCCAACAAATGTTCTACTGCTTTGTCGTGCACCAAGGCTACAGAAATTACCTGATTTATTTATTTATTTATTTAGCATTTTTATATACCGACTTTCCAATAACAGAGTTACTGATCAATTCGGTTTACGTTTTAACAGTAACATTGACAAGTAAATGTCTTACAATGAACAGGTCGATATAACTTGGATAAGTATATAAGGGGTTAATAACATTTTAAAAGATACATTGCCTAATGTAGGCATAAGTAAGGGATACAGTGCCTAATGTAGGTTAAATAAACAGTTGGTAATTATAAGACTGGGATATGATCTTTGACTGGCAAAGTTTACGTGAGCTCTATAGATGATCTGAATAGCTCATAATAGCTCTCAAGTGGGTTTCCACCGAAAGGATCATTGGCAGGGATGCTCCGCAGGTTGCTGCTATGGGAATGCTTGGTTGAATAACCAAGTTTTGAGTCTTTTTTTAAATGTATAGGAGCATTGCACTGATCTGAGTTCTGGTGGGAGAGTGTTCCAGATTTTAGGGCCCGCTGTGGAGAAGGCTCTTTTGCTTAGTGCTGACTTCATCGGTGGTATATAAAGGTTGTTTTTATAGGCTTGTCTCACTGGTCTGGTAGAGGTGTGGAATTGGAGAGGGATTTTGAGCTCGAGTGGTGCCAAGTTGTGTAGTGCCTTGTGGGTAACTGAGAGCACTTTGAAAAGTATTCTGAATTTGACGGGGAGCCAGTGTAGGCTTTTTAAGATGGGTGATATGTGGTTTCTTTTGTTGGACTTGGTTAAGATCCTTGCTGCAGCGTTTTGCAGCATCTGTAGTGGTTTTATGGCGTTAGCAGGGAGGCCTAGTAAAAGTGAGTTGCAATAATCTATTTTCGTGAGAATGATTGCTTGTAGAACTAGACGGAAGTCTTGAAAATGGAGGAGAGGTCTCAGCCTTTTCAAAACTTGTAATTTGAAGAATCCATCCTTTACGATATTGTTTATGAGAGATCTGTAATTCATTTGATTGTCAAGGATAACACCTAGATTTCTGACTTGTGTGGACATTGTTAATTGAGTGGACAGGATGGTACTGGGATGTGAGTAGGTTCCATCTTGGGAGATAAGGAGGTATTCTGTTTTGCTTTGATTTAGAATCAGATTGAGGCTAGAGAGCAAGTTGTTGATGGCTTGTTGGCAAGAGTTCCAGACGTCCAGAGCTTTTTGGAGAGATTCAGTAATAGGCATCAGTATCTGTACATCGTCTGCGTATAAATAGTTATGAGATTTAGGTTGATGAGGAGCTGACAGAGTGGAAGAAGGTATATATTGAATAAGGTTGGAGAGAGTGACGATCCTTGTGGGACTCCCAAGTTGCAGGTGACTGGTTGGGATTCTTCCTTGTTGACCTTGACCTTATACTGTCTGTTCTGTAAGAATGACTTAAACCATTTGAGGGCCTCATCTCTGATGCCAATGTCTGACAGACGATCTATTAATGTGTTATGATTGACCGTGTCAAATGCCGCCGAGAGATCAAGTAGGATGAGAAGACAAGGGTGTCTATTTTCCAGATTTAGTAATATGGAATCCGTTAGTGAGATAAGGAGAGTTTCCGTGCTTCGAGATTGGCGGAACCCGAACTGTGCTGGAGATAGCAAGTTGTGGTCGTTTAGGTATTCAGTTAGTTGTTTGTTTACCACTCGTTCCATGATTTTTGCGATGAATGGTAGATTTGCAATTGGGTGAAAATTGGATGGGTTTTCTGGAGAAAGGTTAGATTTTTTTAGAAGTGGTTTTACGATTGCCATTTTTAGAGGGTCAGGTACTAGCCCTTGGGAGAAGGAGCAATTGATTATTTGTGAAATGGGTTTAGAGATGGTTTTAGCGCAAGCGATGAGTAGATTGGTGGGTATGGAGTCCTGAGGGTGTGAAGAAGGTTTGAGCTTTTTTAGGATATTTTCAATCTCTAAGGAGGAGGTCGGTTCGAATTCTCTAAGGCTAGCGTTTTGTGAAGGGGCAGCAGCTTGAGGTGTAATTGGTGAAGTATTGATATTGTTCTTGGACTGAGATAGAAGTTTTGGGATCTTATTTTTAAAGTAGATTGCCAGTTCTTCTGCTTTGCTTGCAGCTTTATCATCTGGTATGGATGTCAATGCAGGTTTAGTGAGTGCTGATACCATAGAAAAAAGCGCCCTGGGGTCGAAGATGAAGTGGTGAATTTTTTGCGCAAAAAAGTTTCTTTTTGCTTGGAGGATGGATATTCTGTAAAGGTGCATCGTGGACTTGAATGCTGTGCGGTTGGTAGATGTAGGGTTTTTCCGCCAGTGTTGTTCTTTTTTTTCTGAGATCCTGTTTTATGGATTTTAGATTTGGTGTGTACCAAGGTTTTCTATTGTCCTTGTTTGCTTGATGAGCTTTGGTGATAGTTGGGCATGTGATATCGGCCACTTTTTTGGTAATGTTGTTCCAGGACGAAATGGCTGATTCCACGTTTGTGAGGTCCATTTGGTTGAGTTCGCCTGATAGGCAATTGCTGAGTATTTCCTGGCTGCACATTTTCTTGAATTGGATTGAGTTATTCTGCCTTCCTGGGGTGGTAGGTAGGTTTATCTTTAGTGTGGTGTTGATCAGCATATGGTCTGACCATGGAACTGGAAGGCATGTAGGGTGAGAGGAGTGGGTAATTTCCTGGTTAATGAAGATTAGGTCCAGCGTATGACCAGCTTTGTGATTCCTGTGGTACCGCGACAACGACATCAATAAGGAGATTGTGAAATACCGGATGCGAGTGTATGTCTTCGGTAATAGTCCATCACCTGAAGTAGCCACATATGGGCTCAGAAGGACAGCCCAAGAAAGAGAAAAAGAGTACGGCACAGATGCCAGACACTTTGTGGAAAGGGACTTCTACGTAGATGATGGACTAAAGTCCTTACCTACTGCAGAGGAAGCAATCAATTTAATAAGGACGACACAAGCAATGCTGGCAGGTGCCAATCTAAGGCTCCACAAAATAGCCTCCAATAGTCCTGATCATGCCAAAGACTTAAAGAACTTGGACCTGAGAGTGGACACACCTCCTCTCCAACAAAGCCTTGGATTAAACCGGGATGTAAAGAGAGATGTCTTCGCATTCCAAGTCTCAACTCGAGATAAATCGTAAAGTCCAGGGCCGCATTAATGCTCGCCGAGGTGTCCTGTCCATAGTCAACAATCTGTACGATCCACTGGGGTTTGTGGCTGCAGTCATTATATAAGGAAGAGCCTTGTTAAGAGAACTCTCATCAAGCACTACCGAGTGGGACACCCCACTACCTTAAGCAATGAAGCCAGAATGGGAAAATTGGAAGAGCTCCCTAAAAGTACTTGAACAGTTCCACATACCATGCACCTATGTCCCAATACTGCTTAATCCAGCCATCCGCAAAGAGATCTGTGTTTTCTCTGACACATCTGTGAAGGCCATAGCTGCAGTAGCCTTCTTGACAGTGACAGACGCAGAAGGAACAGTGCGTGTGGGCTTCACCTTCGGCAAGCGAAGCTAGCACCACAGCCTAACCACACCATACCATGTCTAGAATTGTGTGGAACAGTGCTAGCAGTGGAAATAGTGGAGTTAATAACAACCGAAATGGACATGCAAATTGATGCTATCCATCTTTACACGGACATAAAGTAGTACATCTACAACAAGACAAGAAGGTTCCATGTATATGCTCAACTCTGGGGTTCAGCCACTCAGACCCACTCCGACTGTGGAACCAACTTCGTAGGAACCTGTAAAGAGTTGAGCATTGCATCTGTCATGCTTTTAACGCATAAGACTATTAACATTCCTGTGCCACATGGAGACTTTGACGGCAAAGAGCTCTACAAGCGTCAAGGGAAACAAGTCCAACAACTTGCCAACTCCTTTTGGAGTCAGAAGAAAGAGTACTTGCTGACCCTCCAGTATCGAAGCAAGTGGCAATTCAACAAACCCAATATCTGAGACGGTGACCTCGTCCTTCTCAAAAACAGCCAAACCCAACACAACAGCTGGCCTCTGGGACTGGTCATCAAGACTTACCCCGGAAACGACTGACTCATTTGCAAGATTGAAGTAAAGACTGTGAACCAAGGTACAGCCAAGATCTTCTACAGGCCCATCAATGAGGTGGTGCTCCTCATGCCGAATGAAGAGACTTGAACTCCATGGACCGTTGTCCACTTCAGAGACTCTTTCTCTCTTTGTGTTGTCTGTTTCTCGTTTTAGCTTGGTGAAACCCTTTGAAGAAGACATCACCTGGATGACTGAGGGACCGAGATGATCACGAACTTCCCTGAATGTCGAAGGATGCAGTTATAGTGGACTTTGCACTGTTGCATAATGATTATAAGAACTGATATAGTGGTATCTTGCGATACCAGATGGGGAGTATTCTGTCCCCAGCAGTGGGTACATTTGTATCTGTATATAAATAACCGTGTTTAGTGTGGTCCTTCCTTCTGAGGATTCTTGATACTGAAACACTTTTTGTAACCCATGATAAAAGTCTGTGTGCCTTTAAGAGGAGCCTTTGCCCTTAAGAGAAGCTCCCTCCCCTCTCCACTTTCTCTATCGGAAGAGCTTGAATGCCCCTCAATCTAATTTGAGTCCTCCTGGGTGCCTTATAGGCTCAAGGGACTGCCCTTCATGCTCCTCCTGTGTCACATGGTTCTTAGGCTCACTGCCATTGGACCTTGCTCCCCTGCCTCCAGCTTGTAGAGGCGTTTTCTTTAGCAGCTCTCAACGAGAGCTCAGTCTTTCCCATGCGGGCTTCAGAGCTAGCAGTCAAAAATGTGGATAAGTGCAAGGTGATGCATATAGGGAAAAATAACCCATGCTATAATTACACGATGTTGGGTTCCATATTAGGTGCTACAACCCAAGAAAGAGATCTAGGTGTCATAGTGGATAACACATTGAAATTGTCGGTTCAGTGTGCTGCGGCAGTCAAAAAAGCAAACAGAATGTTGGGAATTATTAGAAAAGGAATGATGAATAAAACGGAAAATGTCATAATGCCTCTGTATCGCTCCATGGTGAGACCGCACCTTGAATACTATGTACAATTCTGGTCACCGCATCTCAAAAAAGATATAATTGCGATGGAGAAGGTACAGAGAAGGGCTACCAAAATGATAAGGGGAATGGAACAACTCCCCTATGAGGAAAGACTAAAGAGGTTAGGACTTTTCAACTTGGAGAAGAGATGACTGAGGGGGGATATGATAGAGGTGTTTAAAATCATGAGAGGTCTAGAACGGGTAGATGTGAATCGGTATTTACTCTTTCGGATAGTAGAAAGACTAGGGGACACTCCATGAAGTTAGCATGGGGCACATTTAAAACTAATCGGAGAAAGTTCTTTTTTACTCAACGCACAATTAAACTCTGGAATTTGTTGCCAGAGAATGTGGTTCGTGCAGTTAGTATAGCTGTGTTTAAAAAAGGATTGGATAAGTTCTTGGAGGAGAAGTCCATTACCTGCTATTAAGTTCACTTAGAGAATAGCCACTGCCATTAGCAATGGTTACATGGAATAGACTTAGTTTTTGGGTACTTGCCAGGTTCTTATGGCCTGGATTGGCCACTGTTGGAAACAGGATGCTGGGCTTGATGGACCCTTGGTCTGACCCAGTATGGCATTTTCTTATGTTCTTATGTTCTTATGTAAAACTCCCTGAAACGATCAAGTTTTTACCTTATTTTTTACTGCCTTCTTTTGAAGACTAAAACAGCCTCATATCCCTCAAGCTCTCTACCTCTACCATAAACTAACTCCTGCAACTCAAGAGACCTCTTTCTCCCTCCTGCTACCCTGTCTCCAGTTACCAAAGATCTTTGCCATGGGGCTTACGTTTGAGATGCAACAATTGTAAGTAGAAATCTACCTGTACAATAAATCATTTCAAAGAATCTTTGTCTTGAGGACTGATTGGAAAGAAAGTTTATCTGCCTGGATGGAAAACTCGGATGTCTGTCTGATCCAGAACATTGTTTATTCATTTTATTTTTTCATTCGATTACTATTAAAGTCTGTGGAGGAAGCACTGCAACTTATTTAGGGCTCCAAAATTGGGGTTTTCTCATCAAGTCTAATAAAACTGGAAGGTAGACATCATTAGAAAGGTGAAGGCAGCGGAAGAAGATGCAAGCCCGTTAACCATTTTAGGAGGCTCGGACAGGAGGAATTCACGAGACGGAGGGAATCGTGAGAGAGCTGACCAGGAGATTTTGAGGACTGAATTGCCAATTTCAGAGCTGCCTCCAGTTCAAAGACCCGGTGAGGTAATTTTATTATCAATTTGGGATGCAATTGCTGAGCTCCGAAGTTTCATAGCACAACAGTTGTCACCTAAAGTCAAGAAATATAGGGGTAGATTTTCAAAAACCGCGAATAGGCGTACTTTTGTTGGCGCTCCAGGCGCCAACAAAAGTACGCTGGATTTCAGTAGATACGTAGCCGAGCGTATCCGCTGAAATCCGGGATCGGCACGCGCAAGGCTATCGATTTCGTATAGCTGGCGCGCGCCGAGCCGCGCAGCCTACCCCCGTTCCCTCCGAGGCCGCTCCGAAATCGGAGCGGCCTCGGAGGGAACTTTCTTTTGCCCTCCCCTCACCTTCCCCTCCCTTCCCCTACCTAACCCACCCGCCCGGCCCTGTCTAAACCCCCCCCCTTACCTTTGTTGGGGGATTTACGCCTCCCGGAGGGAGAAGTAAATCCTCGCCAGCGGGCCGCTAGCACGCCGGGACGCGATCTGGGGGCGGGTCCGGAGGGCGCGGCCACGCCCACGGGCCGCAGCCACGCCCCCGGGCCCGCCCCCGGAACGCTCCCGACACGCCCCGAAAACGCCGCGCGATTCGGGCCTGCCCCCCGACACGCCCCCTCCGAAAACCCCAGGACTTACGCGAGTCCCGGGGCTCTGCGCGCGCCGGTAGGCCTATGTAAAATAGGCTTACCGGCGCGCAGGGCCCTGCTCGCCTAAATCCGCCCGGATTTGGGCGGATTTAGGCGAGCAGGGCTCTGAAAATCCGCCCCACAATGAACTGGAACAGAAAATAGTGACTCTAGGAAATACAACAGTAGGTATGAATCAACAAATTTCTACTATCAGAGTGCAAACAAATTCTATGCAGCAGTCCCAGCATGTGCTGGCCAAAGATAATGCTAACTTAGCACTGAAAGTAGAAACTTTGGAAAATACCATCAGAAATAAAACCTGAGAATTATAAACTTCACTAAAGTTCCCTTAGTCCCCCCGAGGGATATGTTTAAGAGATATTTAATAGGAATATTAAAGATACCAGAAAACGCTATTCCTCCAACATCTAAAGTATTCTATTTGCCACCATATAGAAAGGAGACGAGATTACAGAGGGAAGGAATGGATATATTACAGCCTGTGGAAGTACCATCAATGGATTTAACAGCTATAATTGAAACATTGGTCTCTGACATTGCGGTGCCTGCTACACGTATAGTTCCACTGGTTCTTGAACCAGACAGAGACTGGCTACTGAAATTGTTTTTCAGACACAGATTAGAAACGTTTATGCAGTTTAAACTGAATATTTTTCTGGATTTTTCTCGTCAAATGCAGAAAAGACGTAAACAATTTCTATTAATGAGGTCTTTAGTACAACAGATTGGGGGCCTCTTTATCTTAAAATTTCCCTGCAAATGTTTGGTGAAGTACCAAAATGTTTCATATGTATTTTTTGACCCACCTCAGTTGTCGCAATTCCTGGTTGGGAAAACTCCTGGGGTTAACTCCAACAACAACCCCTTAACCATAGATTCACGTAATAATGTTCCTTAAAATGTTTATTGCTACTGCAACCTAACAGTCATAAAGCCTTTGTTATGTTTAGTACTTTACTAATTACTTTGAATAGTGTTCTTGTTTCTCCTTAGTGTTCTTGTTTCTCCTCTATATGGAGGACTTGACTGGTATTGCCTGGTATTGCTTTTGGGTAAATATTTAAAAGTGTAACTTTTGTTTTTTCCACACTGTGGATCCATAAAGTCAAGAGGCCGCCAATGAAGAGTGGGTGACTCGCCAGAATGATGGCTACTGCCTGGAGACAATACCCTTATTCAATAAACGTACACATGCTTACTGTGACTCCAACATCGTTCTAGCTTCAACAGCAAGAGGAAATGTGGAATAAAGGATCTGCACTCACAAAGGGGGCAGTAGCTGGCTTGTTACGGTGGTTACTACCCCAAACCAAATAAGCCTGTTACTTCAATTTCTATGCATATACAGCATAGTTCTCTGCTTCAACGGCAGGGGAGAAGAAAAAACTGATACTACACACATCCAGCAGAGCTCTCTACTTCAACAGCAGGGGAGAAGAAAAAAGGGTTCGCACTCACAAAGCGGGGAGTAGCTGGCTTGTTACGGCGGTTACTACCCCAAACCAAATGTGCCTGATACTTCACTTTCGATGCATATCCAGCATGGCTCTCTGCTTCAACAGCATGGGAGAAGAATAAACTGATACTTCAAGCATATCCAGCATAGCTCCCTGCTTCAACGGCAGGGGAGAAGAAACAACCAATAAGGGCTGTGTAACGTGGTCTGGGTAAAACAGATAAGCATGGGTGTAGCTTGCTTATTGCGGCAGTTACTACCCCTACTACCCCTAACTTATCAAGCTAGATATTTCACTTGGATGCAGCTCCATCACTGCTTTCTACATTAATGGTGGGGGTGGAAGGGAAATAGAACCAAGAGCTAAGAGAAACAGATAAGTATGAGAGAAAAAAGTGTGTGAAGCTTGCTGGGCAGACTGGATGGGCCGTTTGGTCTTCTTCTGCCATCATTTCTATGTTTCTATGTGTAAAGCAATACTTGTTTTCAATCAAGAGTGTTCTTGTTTGTATTTGAAAATTCAATAAATAAAAAATAAAATAAAAAAAAAGAAAGAAAGGTGAAGGCATACCAATGCATCAGGACGATATCAACATGGCACCAAACTGGCATGGATAGCTTAAGGCACCGTAATGGGGCAAAGGGGTATCAGCAGTGGCAGGAGTTCTCCAAAGTACGGTCTGAGGAGTAAAGAAGCAGCAAGGGTGGAAGAATACCTCAAAGCTTCAAAATCTGGCACCAACAATAGTGGCATGAACCCTCAAAGGCAACAGGAGAGGCAAAGTGGCATCAACATCCTAATGCACCATAAAGGGGGAACAAAGCAGAAAAGGTGAGAGGAAAAACCCCAAAACACTGATAAAGTGCCAAACAACATAGTGGCTTCAATACACCAAGGAATTATAGGAAGTGTGCAAAGCAGCGCCCGCTGGCTAGTCTCCTTGACAACTTGTCTTGCCTTGGCTCTGAGGAAAGGTCACACAGGCAAGAGCTGGTTGCTATATTTATTCATTCATTCATTCATTTATTTATTTATTTATTTATTTATTTATTTATTTTAGAGTTTTTATATACCGTCATTAAGTAATACACCATCATAACGGTTTACAGATGGGCACCTATAACAAAGTAAATATAGTTCATAAATAACATGGGTGGTGCCGTTAGAAATCGGTAACATATAAGAGTTTATATCAAGCGACATTGATTGTGGTTGGGTGTTTTATAGAGATTCATCTTACTGGTTGTCTACAGTTAAAATAAGTTGAGACTAATTCCATTGAGCGCTGGAATTAAGGCGCTGGGTGCTTTGAGCCACTTAATCTTAAATTGTTCTCTTTAGTTGCCTGTGTCGTTCTCCTTTTTGAAGGCTTTTTTGAAGAGCCAGGTTTTGAGTTGTGTTTTGAAAAATTTATGATTGCTCTGAAGTCTGAGGTCAAGGGGCATGGAGTTCCATAATGTGGGACCGGATAGAGATAAAGCACGTTCCCTTTACAAGAACTATATGCCACCTGTGTACAAACTCTAGGCAGCTCATGTTATTCACTTAGGGGCGGATTTTAAGAGCCCTGCTCGCCTAAATCCGCCCAAATCCGGGCGGATTTAGCCGAGCAGGGCCCTGCGCGCCGGTGAGCCTATTTTACATAGGCCTACCGGCGCGCGCAGAGCCCCGGGACTCGCATAAGTCCCGGGGTTTTCTGAGGGGGGCGTGTCGGGGGGCGGGCCCGAACCGCGCGGCGTTTTCGGGGCGTGTCGGGAGCGTTCCGGGGGCGGGCTCGGGGGCGTGGCTACGGCCTGGGGCGGTCTGGGGGCGTGGCCGTGCCCTCCGGACCCGCCCCCAGGTTGCGTCCCGGCACGCTAGCGGCCCGCTGGCGCGTGGGGATTTAAGTCTCCCTCCGGGAGGCGTAAATCCCCCGACAAAGGTAAGGGGGGGTTTAGGCAGGGCCGAGCGGGTGGGTTAGGTAGGGGAAGGGAGGGGAAGGTGAGGGGAGGGCAAAAGAAAGTTCCCTCCGAGGCCACTCCGATTTCGGAGTGGCCTCGGAGGGAACGGGGGTAGGCTGCGCGGCTCGGCGCGCGCCGGCTATACGGAATTGATAGCCTTGCGCGCGCCGATCCAGGATTTTAGTGGATACGCGCGTATCTACTAAAATCCCGCGTACTTTTGCTTGCGCCTGATGCGCCAGCAAAAGTACGCCAAATCACGCGGTTTGAAAATCTACCCCATACATAATAGATAAAAACAAAAGCAACTAGTACAAAAACATCAAAATGGACACGTTACTCTTAGGCTCAGGTTAACCTCTAATTAGCAGAAGCCTTCAAATATCAAAGACCTGATGAAATAGGAACATCTTTAATAACTTCTTAAAAGTTTGTATGCGCTCATGGTCCGCAGTTCAACTGGTAAAGGACTATACTACTGGCACAGCAACCGAGAACACCCATATCTCATAAAACAGAAAGATGGACATGCCGAACCGATAGCACATCCAGAAGTCCATGCTGGGTGGATCAAAGCAACCACGTGGGATTGTGAATATGAAGCATTTGATTTATCCAAGGTAAAAAGAGTCAACCTGCAACATTTTATGGATCAGCATTCTGAATTTAAAGGAGATCCTTTCCTTAATTGGTAACCAGTGAAGCTTCTTAAGCACTGGTGTAATCTGTTCCCTGCTGCTGGACTGCTGTTTCCAGAGAATTCTCCTTTTACTTGAAATAGATAGCAGAAAAGAATTTACAACAGAAGACACAATTCACCTGCTCCTCTGTGCCTGAGGAGCAGGTGAATTGCAATGAAAGCTTGAGTAAGATAGCTCTTCCTTTACTCCAACATAATCTCCATTGCCTTCCAATGCACTGAGTCACTTCAAGTAGTGCCCGCCACTGGAATACACACCGGTCTATCCTCCCTTTCCAAGGGGATAGAACAGCTCCTCATAGGGGAGCTGTTCTATCCCCTTTATCATTTTGGTCGCCCTTCTCTGTACCTTCTCCAGTGTAACTATATCATTTTTGAGATGTGGTGAGCAGAACTGTACACAGTACTCAAGGTGCGGTTTCACCATGGAGTGATAAAGAGGCATTATGACATTTTCCGTTTTACTCACCATTCACTTCCTAATAGTTCCTAACATTCTGTTTGCTTTTTTGACTGCCGCAGTACACTTTACTCATGTAAATGGCTTTTGAAAATTGCTACAATAATGTGTTTCATTTATGTGCGTAACTCCTTTGAAAATTACTTCCTAATAATCTAAATAGCCAACAATAATAGCATGGCCATTGCCCGAATAACTAGCCTCAGGTCTTCTATGTAGCCTGTTTGTTGTGAACATGGACCCTTGGGCAGACTAGAATGTGAGGTGGAACCACTGAAGGAAGGCCTGCAGCGGTACTCGTAGCTGGGAGTCGGATCAGGACCAGGAGACCAGACAGGACCTTCACCTATACCAGTCCTCATTCTCCGCAGGTTGAGCCCTTGGGTGCCGGGGCCGGCAAGACTTAGGAGAAGGTCTCCTGGCAAAGAGAAGTACAGTGAACAGTCCGAGTCGAGGCAGACTGCAGACATGGGGAGTCGGAGATGGTCCAGGGGTTTGAGGCAAGGCATCAGAGGAGCTAGTCGAGGAGACGAGCCAGAGGTCAGGCCAGCGAAATACAGACGGAACTGAAGAGCAAGCCAAAGGTCAGGTTGGCAGCATACAAACGAAACCAGGTACCAAGCCTAAGTCAAAACCGAAGAAGCAAGCAGGTGGGAACTGGAACTCAGGAGCAGGAGAGGAGCTGGAGCAGGCAGGGAGGCATGAGCAGAGTCAGGAACAAGCAGGATACTGGAACGGAGTCAGGAACAAGTAACTAGATTGTCCCAGGAGGTGACCTGTTGCCAAGGCAAGGCAATGGGGTTTGAGGCAGCCTATTTATAGTCTTCCAGCGATGACATGGAATTTGGGTCCAGGCCGAGGTTTCCCGCCGCTGCCCCTTTAAATCCAGGCCAGTAGGGCGCTTGCACGCCTAGTGGGCGGAGCCACCCGAAAATGCCGACGGCATCTCCCTCGTGAGGAGAACTCCGCGAGAAGGCCCCGACGCGGCCCGAGCAGGGCCGGGGCAGCCCGCGGAGCAGGAAGCGAGCTTGATGGTAAGGGAGGACTCGACCACGGATGGCCGCGGCCAGGATTCCCAACTGTACCCCCCTCTTATGCCCCCTCTCCAGGGGTCTTGGTTTGCTGGGGTTGTCTCGATAGAACTGGAGAAGGAGAGATTTGTCAAGAACTTTGGAGGCAGGCTCCCACGTGTTTTCTTCCGGGCCGAAGCCTTCCCCAAGAGCAAGTACTCCCACCATTGGTGATGGAAGCAGACATCCAGAACCTCTCGTACTTGGTAGACAAGGTCGGCATCCGCGACAGTATTCACAGGCTTTGGTGGTTCTTGGTGGAATGTTGAGAGACCAATGGCTTCAGTAGCGAGACATGGAACACGCTGTATATTCATAGACTCGAAGGTAAGCGTAGGCGATAGGACACTGCACCCACTCGTTCGGAGACCACAAAGGGCCCAATGTATCTGGGGGCTAGTTGCATAGAAGACACTCAGAGACGAATATGACGAGTACTCAACCAGACCCGGTCTCCTGGGTGAAAGGTGGGAGCTTTGTGATGATATCTATCCACATTTCTCTTGGCAGAGTTAGACGCACGCCGCAAGTTGTCTTGAATGGAATCCCATAAAGATCGGAGCTGTTGGGTCGTGAGTTGGGTGGCCGGTGAAGACATCATTACTGGGAGCGGTAAGGGTGGTTTAGGCTGTTTCCCGAAGACAAGTTGGAAAGGCGAGGATCCTGTTGCGGAGTGGACATTCTGATTGTAGGAGAACTCTGCCCAAGATAGCAAGGCCACCCAATCGTCCTGTTTATCTCCTATGAAGGAGAGGAGGAAGCTCTTCAGGGAGCGATTGGTTCGTTCAGCCTGCCCGTTTCCTTGTGGGTGGAAGGCTGTCATGAAGTCTAGCTGGATCTCAAATTTTCTGCACAGTGCCTTCCAGAATTTTGCGGTGAATTTTAACCCACGATTGGAGGAGATGTATTGTGGTAATCCGTGTAAGCGAAAGATATGCTTGCTGAAGAGTTGTGCAAGTTCAGGTGCAGTGGGGAGCTTCGAGAGAGCTACGAAATGAGCCATCTTGGAGAATCTGTCTATCGTGACCCAGATGACCAGTTTCCCTTCAGATGGTGGTAGATCAACTATGAAGTCCGTGGCGACGTGATTCCATGGTTCTACAGGTATGGGGAGCAGCTATAGCAACCCCCATGGACGTCCAGGTAGGGGCTTTTGTCTGGCGCAAGTTGGGCAGGAGTCTACATATGCTCAGACATCTTGATTCACGTGTGGCCACCAATAGTAACGAGACAAGAGCTCTTGGGTCCGAACTCTGCCCGGGTGTCCTGCTGTAAGAGAATCATGGGTCCAGGAGAAGACCTTCTTGCCTAGGTGGAGGGGTACTACCATCTTACCCGCGGGAGCCACATCGGTGGCTGCAAGGAGGACTTTAGCCGGGTCGAGAATGTATTGTGGCAAGGTGGGAGAGTCTTCGGACTCCGTGGTGTGGGAGAGAGCATCCACTCAGATGTTTTTGGATGTTGGTCTGTAGCACATGGAGAAATTAAAGCGGCTGAAAAACAAGGACCAGCAAGCTTGTCGCGGGTTTAGTCATTGTGCTTGACACAAATATTATAGATTTTTATGATCAGTGTACACCACCACTGGATGCTGGGCCCCCTCCAGCCACTGGCGCCATTCTTCACACTCCATTTTAACGGCTAGGAGCTCTTTGTCCCCATACCGTAATTTTTCTCAGCGGGGGTAAATTTTCAAGATAAGTAAGAGCAAGGAAATAGCGATCCCTTGTCAGATAGTTGGCAGAGGATGGCCCCTACAGCGATGTCTGAGGCATCTACCTCTACCACAAAGGGTCTTGTGGGATCCGGGTGGTGTAGACAAGAGTCGAGCAGGAAAGCTTGTTTTAGCTCCTCGAAAGCCGGAGTGCTTCCATGGGCCACTCTCTGGTGTTGGCTCCCTTCCTGGTTAAGGTAGTGAGTGGAGCTACCTTCTGTGAGTAGTGCGGGATGAAATGCCGGTAGAAGTTTGTGAATCCAAGAAAGCGTTGAAGGGCTTTTACCCCTACTGGCCGCGGCCAGTCTTTGATGGCAGAAACTTTTTCTGGATCCATATGAAATCCTGAGACTGAGACTATGTAACCTAAGAATGGCAAGGACTGTTGTTCAAATAGACATTTTTCCAGTTTAGCGAACAGGCAGTTTTCGCGGAGTCACTGCAGCACTTGGCATACCTGCTGTCGATGAGTGTTGAGGTCTTTAGAGTATATGAGTACATCAACGAGGTATACAATCACTGAAGAGTAAAGAGTAAAACAAAAACCGAGTAAAGAGTAAAAAAGAGTAAAGAGTAAAACAAAAACAAAAACCATATGAAATCCTGAGACTGAGACTATGTAACCTAAGAATGGCAAGGACTGTTGTTCAAATAGACATTTTTCCAGTTTAGCGAACAGGCGGTTTTCGCGGAGTCACTGCAGCACTTGGCGTACCTGCTGTCGATGAGTGTTGAGGTCTTTAGAGTATATGAGTACATCAACGAGGTATACAATCACTGAAGAGTAAAGAGTAAAACAAAAACCGCGCCGACGAGAGCCCCGCCCCCGATCCAGCTCCACCAATAGGAGCCAGCCCTGAGGGGCTTTAAATCAGGATTCTGCCCGCCACCATTTCCTCTTCAGCTTAGCCACGATCGGGGAAGGCCTGCGCAACCGGCGCCGAGCCCCGCCGGGGGAAGGTCTGGGCTCCACTCTCCCCACCCGGGGGACCTCGGCGACGATAACGCGGCAAAACAGAGCTAAGTAAAGCCGTTTCTTGTGAAAGCACAAAGAATAAAAACAAAAACCGCGCCGACAACGAGAGCCTCGCCCCCGATCCAGCTCCACCAATAGGAGCCAGCCCTGAGGGGCTTTAAATCAGGATTCTGCCCGCCGCCATTTCCTCTTCAGCTTAGCCACGATCGGGGAAGGCCTGCGCAACCGGCGCCGAGCCCCGCCGGGGGAAGGTCTGGGCTCCACTCTCCCCACCCGGGGGACCTCGGCGACGATAACGCGGCAAAACAGAGCTAAGTAAAGTCGTTTCTTGTGAAAGCACAAAGAATAAAAACAAAAACCGCGCCGACAACGAGAGCCCCGCCCCCGATCCAGCTCCACCAATAGGAGCCAGCCCTGAGGGGCTTTAAATCAGGATTCTGCCCGGCACCGCGCGCCAAGCGTCGCGCGCCGAAGGAGCGCGACAAAGGGGCAGGCCCCTTTGTTTCGCCCCTTCGTACAGCCCCGAGGAAGCCCCGAGCCATACCCGCGGAAGAATTTACTGCTATATATATTTCGGCGGCCTACATCCCGGCGCCCACCCGCACCCAACCACTTCCTCCTCCTTCCTGCCGAGGCTTGCGCGATCGGCGCGGCCCATCTGGGGCAAAAGCCTGCACACCAGACACTCGAGGTGAGCCGTGCAGGAGAGACGGGAGGCAAAGGACAAAAATACCTAAAACAAAACTAAAACTAATTAGCCACTCCAGAGCTGTGAACCAGACCCGCAGGACGCAATGTGGTGAGTGAGCCGCGCCCCTAAGCAGGCATCAGGCCTATCAGAGAGCGGCTACTGCCCCCTTTAAACTCCGGCGCATCTCGGAGGCGTCGAGCGCCCAAAGGAGCGCGAACTAAGGGGCCTGGCGCGCTCCTTGGAGCGTCCCTGAGCCAAGACCGTTACCCACTCCATCCTTTCATTCAGTGACCTCTATTCCACCCATTCTACCTCCAGCAGAACATCCAGCAGTACGTCCAGTCTCCAGCAGCACTCATTCAGACTCCAGCAGCACATTCAGACCTCTATTCCACCCATTCTACCTCCAGCAGAACATCCAGCAGTACGTCCAGTCTCCAGCAGCACTCATTCAGACTCCAGCAGCACATTCAGACTCCAGCAGCACATTCAGCCTTCAGCAGCACATTCAGCCTTCAGCAGCTCTCATCCATTCTCCAGCAGCACTCATCCATTCTCCAGCAGCACTCATTCATTCTCCAGCAGCACTCATTCAGCCTCCAGCAGCACTCATCCAGTCTCCTGCAGCACTCATCCAGGCTCCTGCAGCACTCATCCAGGCTCCTGCAGCACTCATCCAGTCTCCAGCAGCACTCATCCAGGCTCCAGCAGCACTCATCCAGTCTCCTGCAGCACTCATCCAGTCTCCTGCAGCATTCATCCAGTCTCCAGCAGCACACATTCAGACTCCAGCAGCTCATCTAGCAGCACATCCAGCCTCCAGCAGCACTCTTCCAGCACCAATCCAACCTTTTCCAATTATGCACTACCGCCCACGCACCTACAAATCACTCATCCCAATCATGATCTCCCCCACTACACAGTTCCTAGGTCTCACTCTATTCACCATCATCCTATTCAACGCTCAATCGCTCACCAACAAAACTCTTATACTAAACGACATACTGCAGGACTCAACCCCAGACTTTTGTGCCATAACAGAAACATGGCTCAAATCCACTGATATAACCCTCATTAACCAACTACCAACACAGACGTACGATTTCTTCTCCATCCCAAGACAAAAAAAAAGAGGAGGGGGTATCTTCTTAGCTGCAAAAAAATCCTTAAGGTTCACACACCACCACATCAGCACAGCTACTAAACTAGAACTAGGATTGTTCAAATCAGAACATCTCCAAATCCTTCTAGTCTATGCCCCTCCAGGATTACTAGAGTCAGACGCCTCACCTATTATTGAAACTAGGGATGTGAATCGTTTTTCAACGATTAAAATTATCGTCCGATAATGTTTATATCGTCTTAAATCGTTATAGAACACGATACAATAGAAATTCTAACGATTTATCGTTAAAAATCGTTAAATCGTGTTAGTGCGCACTAACTCGAGTTAGTGCGCACTAACTCCCCGTTAGTGCGCACTAACTCGATTTAGTGCGCACTAACTGAAAATGATACAAATAAACACTTTCCAGGTCACTGAAGGTCAGTTAGGAATGAATATGTGTTCCTATTGGCTGGCTGCCCTCTTATCTATTGATGTTACCAAGGTTACCACTGAGGTGATGGTTGGGGGGATGGGAAATGGAACTGGAAACTAACGAACACCAACAGAAAATGAAACAAAGTGTTCACACTTCCCAGGTCAGTAAAGGTCACTTAGGAATGAATATGTATGTATGTATTCCTATTGGCTGGCTGTGCTCTTATCTATTGATGTTACCAATATGGTTGGGGGGATGTGAAATGGAAACAGTTGGAAGCTTGACAAAAAAAGTAATGTAATGATCAGCACTCACCTGACTAGAACTTGTTTGTTTATTATTTTTGTTAGCAGGCACCTGAAATGCTAGTGCATGTTGAATTTGCCAATCACTGTGCATTTTAGAAAGGTGGTCCTGGCTGGAACTGTACACAGTTCAAATATATGTAATTGATTGTTGGTAAGTGTATTTTTTAAGTAGCCACACTGGCACCAGTATGTTTACTTTTCCTCCTACTTAACTCACTAGCTCAGCTTTGTAAGAAGGGCTTCTCTGCTTGTGTGTTGTTTTTGTTTGGTGTGAGGAGAGCAGAAACATCAGATCTTTATTCAATCTACTACAGTCATCTCTTACAGTGCCCTATCCCTATTAATACCAGGAGTGTTGTGATCTTCCTGCACACAGTGCCCTAACCCTGATACCAGTCTGAGACAGCTCCCTCCCTGCATTACTAGTGAGAGGCTGGCTTCACAGACAGGGGGGAGCTGCCTGACCCTCACTCCTGACTTCCCCCATGTCCCAGCTAGTGAATGGTGTGTGGGTGAGGGGGGGGGAGGATGGTGAAGTCTGAGACAGCTCCCTCCCTGCATTACTAGTGAGAGGCTGGCTTCACAGACAGGGGGGGAGCTGCCTGACCCTCACTCCTGACTTCCCCCATGTCCCAGCTAGTGAATGGTGTGTGGGTGAGGGGGGGGGGGAGGATGGTGAAGTCTGAGACAGCTCCCTCCCTGCATTACTAGTGAGAGGCTGGCTTCACAGACAGGGGGGAGCTGCCTGACCCTCACTCCTGACTTCCCCCATGTCCCAGCTAGTGAATGGTGTGTGGGTGAGGGGGGGGGGAGGATGGTGAAGTCTGAGACAGCTCCCTCCCTGCATTACTAGTGAGAGGCTGGCTTCACAGACAGGGGGGAGCTGCCTGACCCTCACTCCTGACTTCCCCCATGTCCCAGCTAGTGAATGGTGTGTGGGTGAGGGGGGGGGGGGGAGGATGGTGAAGTCTGAAACAGCTCCCTCCCTGCATTACTAGTGAGAGGCTGGCTTCGCAGACAGGGGGAGCTGCCTGACCCTCACTCCTGACTTCACCCATGTCCCAGCTAGTGAATGGTGTGTGGGTGAGGGGGGGGGGAGGATGGTGAAGTCTGAGACAGCTCCCTCCCTGCATTACTAGTGAGAGGCTGGCTTCGCAGACAGGGGGGAGCTGCCTGACCCTCACTCCTGACTTCCCCCATGTCCCAGCTAGTGAATGGTGTGTGGGTGAGGGGGGGGGGGGGGGGAGGATGGTGAAGTCTGAGACAGCTCCCTCCCTGCATTACTAGTGAGAGGCTGGCTTCACAGACAGGGGGGAGCTGCCTGACCCTCACTCCTCCGGGGTATTGTGATCTTCCTGCACACAGTGCCCTATCCCTGATACCAGGGGTGTTGTGATCTTCCTGCATGCAGTGCCCTATCCCTATTAATACCAGGAGTGTTGTGATCTTCCTGCATGCAGTGCCCTATCCCTATTAATACCAGGAGTGTTGTGATCTTCCTGCATGCAGTGCCCTATCCCTGATACCGGGATGTGTGCAAGAAGATCACAACACCCCCGGTATCAGGAATAGGGCACTGTGTGCAGGAAGATCACAACACCCCCAGTATCAGGAATAGGGCACTGTGTGCAGGAAGATCACAACACCCCTGGTATTAGGGATAGGGCACTGTGTGCAGGAAGATCACAACACTCCTGGTATTAATAGGGATAGGGCACTGTGTGCAGGAAGATCACAATACCCCTGGCATCAGGGTTAGGGCACAAGTTCTAGTCACATTGACTGATCACATTACTTGTTTTGTCAAGCTACCAACTGTTTCCATTTCCCATCCCCCATATACTGTCAGTAGGAAACTTGGTAACATGAATAAATAAGAGGGCAGCCAATAGGAATACATATTCATTCCTAAACTGACCTTAACTGACCTGAAAAGTGTCAAATTGTATCATTTTCAGTTAGTGCGCACTAACTCCCAGTTAGTGCGCACTAATCGGAAAAAACGATTTTTAACGATTTTTTAACTAAAAAATCGTGCCTAAGACGATTTTCTTGCCCTGCCACACAATTTCTATCGTTAAGACGATATGGAAAACGATTCACATCCCTAATTGAAACCATAACTTTACATCTCAGTCTTGACACCCCTGCTATAATCCTGGGCGACTTCAACTTACATGTTGACAAAGTCCCTCTTTCAACAAACTGTGAAGCTTTCCTCACCGCAATGTCAGCGATGGGTTTCAAACAACAAATCAACAAACCCACTCACAAAGCAGGCCACACGCTCGATCTCTTCTTTACAAACTCTGGTATTTCTCTTACAAATCAACCAAATTGCAAAAAAGTCCCATGGTCTGACCATTCGCTAGGGATGTGAATCGTGTCCTCGATCGTCTTAACGATCGATTTCGGCTGGGAGGGGGAGGGAATCGTATTGTTGCCGTTTGGGGGGGTAAAATATCGTGAAAAATCGTGAAAAATCGTGAAAAATCGAAAAATCGCAAAACCGGCACATTAAAACCCCCTAAAACCCACCCCCGACCCTTTAAATTAAATCCCCCACCCTCCTGAACCCCCCCCAAATGACTTAAATAACCTGCGGGTCCAGCGGCGGTCCGGAACGGCAGCGGTCCGGAACGGGCTCCTGCTCCTGAATCTTGTTGTCTTCAGCCGGCGCCATTTTCCAAAATGGCGCCGAAAAATGGCGGCGGCCATAGACGAACACGATTGGACGGCAGGAGGTCCTTCCGGACCCCCGCTGGACTTTTGGCAAGTCTCGTGGGGGTCAGGAGGCCCCCCACAAGCTGGCCAAAAGTTCCTGGAGGTCCAGCGGGGGTCAGGGAGGGATTTTCCGCCGCAAATCGTTTTCGTACGGAAAATGGCGCCGGCAGGAGATCGACTGCAGGAGGTCGTTCAGCGAGGGTTCCGGCGCCTCGCTGAACAACCTCCTGCAGTCGATCTCCTGCCGGCGCCATTTTCCGTACGAAAACGATTCGCGGCGGGAAATCGCTCCCTGACCCCCGCTGGACCTCCAGGAACTTTTGGCCAGCTTGTGGGGGGCCTCCTGACCCCCACGAGACTTGCCAAAAGTCCAGCGGGGGTCCGGAAGGACCTCCTGCCGTCCAATCGTGTTCGTCTATGGCCGCCGCCATTTTTCGGCGCCATTTTGGAAAATGGCGCCGGCTGAAGACAACAAGATTCAGGAGCAGGAGCCCGTTCCGGACCGCTGCCGTTCCGGACCGCCGCTGGACCCGCAGGTTATTTAAGTCATTTGGGGGGGGTTCGGGAGGGTGGGGGATTTAATTTAAAGGGTCGGGGGTGGGTTTTAGGGGGTTTTAGTGTGCCGGCTCACGATTCTAACGATTTATAACGATAAATCGTTAGAATCTCTATTGTATTGTGTTCCATAACGGTTTAAGACGATATTAAAATTATCGGACGATAATTTTAATCGTCCTAAAACGATTCACATCCCTACCATTCGCTAATTTCCACCAGCTTTTCTTTACCTAGATCAGACTCCAATCTAAACTCAAGACCCTCTTTCCTATACAGAAAACCTTGCTCATCGGAACACCTCAGCAACCTTCTTACTCCAGATCTACCACTCATAGATGTCTCTATGCCCAACTCTGCCCTCCAATCCTGGTCCAAAATAACAAAATCTATAGCAAACACGCTCTGCCCACTGACAACCAAAATAAGGTCTTCTAATGCATCCAAAAGACAACCCTGGTTTAATGATGAACTGCGAAAGCTCAAACAACTACTTCGGCAGAAAGAAAGAAAATGGCGCAAAGCCCCCTCACCGGCCTCACTCGCTGATTACAAACGCTCACTCCATCTATACAAAAGTATCACGCTGAAAACCAAAAGAGACTATTACGCCGGGAAAGTTCATCACCTAATCTTTGACTCAAAAGCCCTATTCGCCTTCGTTTCCAGCCTCACTAAACCCATCATTCCAGATATCCCACCCGAGCTAGCCCAGACTAAAGCAGATGAATTGGCTCTACATTTCAACAAAAAAATATCTGATCTCCTCAATCAGCTGATTACAAACACTACTGCTCCAGATATCACATATCTCCCCCAAAACAAAGACATCCAGCTTAACGCTTTCGAACCCATCACAATCACAGAGATACATTCGGTGTTAAAGAGAATGAAACCGTCATCACACCCATTTGATCTAATCCCTTCCAAATTGCTTCTTCTCATCCCTGACACTATAGCAAAAACCCTGGCAGAAATCATAAATTGCTCCCTATCACATGGGATCTACCCAGATGACCTAAAAACTGCCTCAATCAAGCCACTGCTAAAAAAACCAAATCTAAATGCTTGTGATCCCAACAACTTCCGCCCGATTTCTAATCTCCCATTCATAGCAAAAATCATGGAAAAATTGGTAAACACCCAACTATCCAACTACTTAGAGGACCACAGTATTCTGTCCCCAAACCAATATGGTTTTCGCAAAGCCGCAAGCACTGAAACGCTACTACTCTCTCTCACGGACTTCCTCATTTCTGGAATTGATAAAGGCCAAACATTTTTACTAATCCTCCTTGACTTCTCGGCGGCCTTCGACACGGTCAATCATGCCTTACTTCTAAAACAACTGGCAAACATTGGATTGACAGGTGCTACACTAAACTGGTTCAAAACATTTCTAGAACACAGAGGATATAGAGTCAAAATTCACAATAAAGAATCCCAATACCACCCTTCTAACAGAGGGGTGCCGCAAGGTTCATCACTTTCACCCACGCTATTTAATGTCTACTTATTACCACTATGTCAACTTCTTACAAAATTAAGCCTGAAACACTTCCTTTTCGCAGACGACGTACAGATCGTGATTCCCATAAAAGAAACAATCTCAAAAACAATGGAATACTGGGATAGCTGCCTATTAGAAATTAAACTTCTCCTCACCAGCCTAAACCTCGTACTCAATGCTTCGAAAACGGAATTCCTGCTCATATCACCGGAAAACAATAACACACTTCCAAAACCAACCGCACTCCTTCAAACTGCCCATGTAAGAGATCTAGGAGCTATCTTAGACAATCGTCTCAACCTCAAAACATTCATTAACCAAACCACCAAAGATTGCTTCTACAAATTACATATTCTGAAAAGAATCAAACCACTTTTCCACGCTCAGGACTTTAGAACAATCTTGCAAGCAATAATTTTTTCCAAACTAGATTATTGCAACTCATTACTATTAGGCCTCCCAGCTTCCTATACCAAACCCCTACAAATGGTTCAGAACTCCGCAGCCAGAGTCCTTACAAATTCTAGGAAAATGGACCACATCTCCCCCATCCTCAAAAACCTCCATTGGCTACCAATCCACTATAGAATCATGTACAAATCCATCAACATCATATACAAGACTATCAACCAACACACGCAACTCGATCTACAAATACCATTTAAAAAATACACTTCCACCAGACCCATCAGGGAATACTACAAAGAGTCACTCCAAATTCCAAATGCCAAAACCTACCAACATAAATCCTTGAGTCTCAGAGCCTTCTCTTCAGCAGGTCCAGTTCTGTGGAACTCTATACCACCTGATTTGAGACAGGAGCCATGCGCTCTAACATTTAGGAAAAGACTAAAAACTTGGCTTTTCAAAAAAGCATTTCCAAGCCTTGAATAAAACCTCACTCATCAACACAAACTCTTATGCAATAACTGGATCTAATTAAGAATCCACCTATCACAAACTTACACTCAATATTACCTGCTGAGTTTTTTATCATATCATCACCACGCACTACTGTGTCATATTTATTCTCTTGGTTACTTATTTTACTGTTTCACATTTATGTACCGTCACATTCATTCAAATAGGCTTATTTATTTACCCTGCTATACTATTACATTAATTGGATGAAATGTAAATATTGCATTGTTTAACCTCTCCCCTCTTCCAGCTCCAAGTTAATTTTCCCTGTTTTATTGTAACTTTCTCACACCCTTTAATTGATTCACTGTATTTAAAGTTCACAGTTTTATTGGAAATATTTATTACGTTACGCTATACTTTACACACATTGTTATTTGTAAACCGGGTTGATGTGATGCCTGTCATGAAACTCGGTATAACAAAAATAATAAATAAATAAATAAATAAATAAATAAATAAAGCAAGCATGTCTCGGAAGACCTCATTCATTAGGTTTTGAAAAACCGCTGGTGCATTACATAGTCCGAAGGGTATGACTAAATACTCATAATGCCTATCACGAGTGTTATAAGCAGTTTTCCACTCATTGCCTGGTTTAATTCGAATTAGATTATATGCGCCTCAGAGGTCCAACTTAGTAAAAATTCTAGCTCCTTGAAGACGGTCCAAGAGCTCTGGGATGAGTGAGAGGGGATATCGGTCCCGGCGTGTAATAGCGTTGAGCCCCTGATAATCTATGCAGGGTCTGGGAGAACCGTCTTTCCTGGCGACAAAAAAGAATCCGGCCCCTGCTGGAGAAGTAGAAGGCCGGATAGACCCCTTATCCAGGTTTTCTTGGATATACTGGGACATTGCCCGAGTCTCAGGTAGGGACAAAGGGTAAACTCACCCCTGAGGGGGGTATAGCACCAGGCAGTAAATCAATGGCACAATCGAAGGCCCGATGTTCCGGAAAAAACTCAGCCTTTTCCTTGGAGAAGACATCTGCATATTCTGCGTACTGCAGCAGCAGCAACAGAGTGGTGGCTGACAAAGGAATGCTAAGCTGAGGCAGAGTAGGCGAGCAGGTCGTAAAGCAGGTTGGATTCCAGGCCGTGATTTTCAGGGACTCCCAATCAATGAGTGGAGAGTGCTTCTGAAGCCAGGGTAGGCCCAGGACTATGGGATGGATGGATAGATTTGTTCAGGAAATAGAAGGAGATCTCTTCCTCATGGAGAATCCCGGTGTGGAGGATCACTGGAGCTGTTGTGAACGAGATGCAGCCTGGCAAAGGGGTGCCCTGAATGGAGGATACTCATAGTGGCAATGTAGGGGCAACCACGGAAAGTTGCAGCTGTTGGACCAGGTCAGCTAGGATGAAGTTGCCTCCAGCCCGGAGTCGACAAAGGCCAATGTAGAAAAGGACCACTGGGGTACTCCAAAGAGACAGGAACAGTACATTGGGGATAGGGGTTCACACAGCCTAGGATTAGCTCCCCAGTAACACCTAGGCTTGGGAGTTTTCCGGTCGCTCCCAGCATTGTGCCAACATGTGGCCCTTACCACTGCAGTAAAGGCACAAGCCTAAGGAACGGCGGAGCTTCCTCTCCTCCAGAGTAGGAGGGCTGTGACAGAGTTGCATGGGTTCCTCACCTCAACTAGGCTGGTGTTCAGGAGATAGAACCATTGGTCTGGAGAAGGACAGAGTCAGTGCAACTGGTCATCGGGTGGGCTTAATCTCCTAGGCCCGTTGCTGAAGCCTGCGATCAATCCTCCCTGAGAGATCGATCAGGCCTTTGAGATCATCTGGGAGATCCCTAGCTGTGAGTTCATCCTTAATATGAGAAGATAGTCCCTCCAGGTAGATACTGCATACGCTGTCCTCCCGCCAACCCAACTCTGACGCCAAGGTGCGGAATTTGACAGTGTAGTCGACCAGTGGCCGGGAGCCTTGGCACAGATGGAGGAATTCAGCAGCCGTGGTGGACTTCTGAGCCGGCTCATCAAATACTTCCTTAAAGGTGTATACGAATTGTTGGAGATTTCCAAGTAGCGAATCACCTCGTTTCCACAGTGAGAAAGCCCACGCCAGGGCTTTGCCATCCAATAGAGACAGTATGTAGATTGTTTTAACCTGATTGGATGGGAACTGTGTTGGTTGGAGGGTGAACCGCATAAAACATTGGATGAGGAACCTCTGACACTGCTTAGGATCTCCAGCATAGCGAGGTGGCGCCGGGAGGTGTAGAGATGTGGCCGGTCCGGCAGCTGGGGCAGGAGCCGAAGGCGGGGCTGCTTCGGAGGTGGCTGCCAGGACGTCCAAGCAATGTTGCTGCTGATGCAGCTGTTGAGCCAAGCCAGGGATAGCTTGGAGGCCAGAAAGGTCCACCGGGTCCATGGCCTTGGCAAACTGTTGTGAACGTGGACCTTTGGGCCGGCTAGAATATGAGGGGGAACCACTAAAGGAAGGCTGCAGTGGTACTCGTAGCTGGGAGGCAGATCAGGACCAGGAGACCAGACAGGACTTTCACCTATACCAGCCCTCGTTCACTTGGGTGCCAGGGCCGGCAGGACTTAGGAGAAGGTCTCTTGGCAAAGAGGAGTACAGTGAACAGTCCGAGTCAAGGCAGGCTGCAGAAGTGGGGAGCAGGCAGCAGAGGAGCTAGACGAGGAGACGAGCCAGAGGTCAGGGCCAGCGGAAGACAGATGGAACCGAAGAGCAAGCCAAGAGTCAGGACGGGCAGCAGACAGACGAAACCAGGTACCAAGCCGAAGTCAAAACCGAAGAAGCAAGCAGGTGGGAAATGGAATGCAGGAGAAGAGCTGGAGCAGGCAGGGAGGCAGGAGCGGTGTCAGGAACAAGCAGGATACTGGAATGGAGTCAGGAACAAGAAGGATACTGGAATGGAGTCAGGACCAAGCAACTAGATTCTCCCAGGAGGCGACCTGTTGCCAAGGCAAGGCAATGGGGTCTGAGGCAGCCTATATAATCCTCCAGCGATGATGTGGAATTTGGGACCGGGCCAAAGTTTCCCACCACGGCCCCTTTAAATCCCAGGCAGTCGGGCACGCGCGCCTAGTGGGCAGAGCCGCCCGAATATGCTGACAGTGTCTCCCTCGTGGGGAGAACAGCGCGAGAAGCCCCCGACGCGGCCCGCGGTGCAGGAAGCGAGCTTGGCGGTAAGGGGGGACCCGACTGTGGATGGCCGTGACCGGGATTCCCAACACCGTTGGACAGTCCCTATTGTGTGAGTGCATGCATTAGCTCTAGGACTTCTAGATAGTAGCAAACTTGTAGTCTACCAGACAGATCCAGCTGCTAGTTTATTTGATGATCACACAGATAGCTCCATTTCTAGAGTTCTTTGCAGCTCTGTTGTCTGCCAGACAGTACAGATCCAGCTACCTGAGCTCCCGTGTATCTCTAGAATTTCTAGTTATTACAGAACTTTCGGTCTGCCAGACATGGAATGGAAGAGCTACCTTGGAGGCAGTATGGAATGCCAGAAGTTAAGTCTTGGTTTAAAAGTGTTTAATTGGTTAACAATTATGTAAGGTTAATTAGAAGCAGAGTTTTTCAAAATGTGATTTCCAGTTTTTTACTCCGACTCCTAAATGTCTGTGTGGATGGTTTAGGTTGTTTGAAAACAGTACCAGACATGGGATAAAAATGAAGGATCCCTAGAATGGTAGTGAAGCACTGAGGTAACCTGCACGGAGTGGCAGTTACTACTACTGAAGGCATGAGGGTAACCTGCACAGAGCAGCAATTACAACCCTAAATAGAAGGCGAGGGGGTAACCTGCATAGAGTGGCAATTACAACCCTAAACAGAAGGCGAGGGGGTAATCTGCACAGAGCGGCAATTACAATCCTAAACAGAAGGCGAGGGGGTGACCTGCATGGAGTGGCAGTTACAATCCTAAACACCTTGTTGGGCAGACTGGATGGGCTATTTGAAGGAGGAAGTCCATTAATGGCTATTAATCAAGTTTACTTAGGGAATAGCCACTGCTATTAATTGCATCAGTAGCATGGGATCTTCTTAGTGTTTGGGTAATTGCCAGGTTCTTGTGGCCTGGTTTTGGCCTCTGTTGGAAACAGGATGCTGGGCTTGATGGACCCTTGGTCTGACCCAGCATGGCAATTTCTTATGTTCTTATGTTCCATTGTAATTTACTTTGTTACCATATTTTGATGATATGCCCACCCATCCCATGTTCTGTTTTATTATTATTATTATTCATTTGATTATTATTATTCATTTGTATTATTATTCATTTGATTACCTATGTACCGTTTTATAGTCTTATTTTTTCACTTGCTATTCTAATGTATCAATAAGCTGAAATGTAAATATTGTGCTGTTCAATTTCTCCCCTTCCATCCCAAGTTTATTTTCCTTGTTTTTTGTAACTTTCCCTCTCCCTTTTTCTGATTCACTGTATTTAAAGTTCAAGGTTCTTATTGAAAATATTGTTTTTTACGTTACGTTATGCTTTACACTCCTTGTTATTTGTAAACCGGGTTGATGTGATGCCTATCATGAAACTCGGTATAACAAAAACAATAAATAAATAAATAAATAAATAAATAAATTATATACTTTGCTTTGTAGCCCAATAACCATAGTTCTTGTAGCCTTGCCCAATTAAATAAAGTGGATCCTGCTGTTACCCCTTCCTGAATTATTTGTAGAGACTATGAGGTCTCCACCAGGTGGCCCTAGTCCCCAGCCTTTACTTTTAGTCATCGGTATTACAGGCAATGCCATTCAATACTGCACCTCCCCCAAAGGCTTACAGGAATAGGTAGTCTGTTAGCCATCGAGGGAGTTAGACTAGTGGTTATAGCCATGGGTGGACCTGGGTGGGCCATGGCCCACCCACGTTGAGCTTAGGCCCATCCACTTACCATTGCCCAGCGGCACAAGAAAAGAGACCCTGTCATAGGACCCCCGAAAACAGGCCCGGTGCGGCCAGCTGTGAACATCTAGAGGAGCAGTGGCTGAAGAGGGGAGGCCACCCAAGAGGCCATGGGTGGACCTGTCCCACTGGTGACCGAAGAGAGAAGGAGCCTCACGAGGCTACCGGTGGATCCCATCCCACCAGTAGCCAGGAAGAGAATGAGGCCTGGGAGGCCGCTGGTGGACTTCATCCCACCGGCTGTCAAAGAGAGGCCACTGGTGTACCCCATATCACCAGTGGCTGAGAAGAGAACCTCGTTGGGAGAGAGCCCATTTGCCTATCCCACCACATGTGTTGGCCCTATAGAATTCAAAACTCTTCCGGCTAGCAAGAGATCAGCATAGAGGAAATGCTAGCCGCAAGAGTTTTGAATAGCGCAGGGGCCATCATATAAGAAGAAAGAGCAGAACGGGCTCCCCCTTCTGCTCCCGATGGGGAGACGTCCTGGGTTTTGTGTTTGTCAGTGAATGGGAGACTGCCTGGGTGTGTTTTTGTGTGAATGGGAGGCCTGCCTGGGATGTGTTTGTGTGTGTGAATGTAAGCTTTCCTGGGGGGTAGTGGTGTGAATGAGAGCCTGCCTGGGTGTGTGTGTGTGACTAGGAGCCTGCCTGGGGGGCAGTGTATGTGTGTGTAAGAGAGAGACTATGTTGGATGGAGTTACGCTCTCCTCCTCCAGAGGGGAGGAGTTAGCAATCTTATCGCTCACCCCGCCAGGAGGGCAGAGTTAGCAATCTGTTCTGCTGTTCTTCTGAAAGTGGGAAGAGATAGTGATCTGACATGACCTTCTCCTCCAGAAGGGAGGAGTTAGCTATCAGTAGATCTGTTAGCGAACTGCTGTTAGATGCTCCTGTAAGGATGGAGGTAGTAAGCTGTTATGGAACAACTCTCTCAGGGAATAGGAGTTGACAATCTTGTTCAATGAGACTCTACTGAGGAGAGGAGCTAACAATAGGTATATTGTATTTCGCTATTGAGATAGCAATCTATCATGCCTCCGCTACAGAGTAGCAATCTGTTATATATAGGCTGCTGGCAAGTCCCATAGAAAGAGAGGTTAGCTATCTATATAATACTTCCGTAAACGGTGGTAGTAGTCTGTAGTGGTTGGCTCCCACAGAGTGGCAATAGTGTAAGAAATGACCACTTGGAGGAAATGGTGAATCCATGGGCCGATAGCAGATGACAGCGCCCCCAGGAGGAGATCCTGAGAGGAACCACCAGCTAGGCTAGAATATGAAATAATACAAATAGTTCTTTATTAGACTGGAAGCTGGACCACCAGAGGTGACAGTAGTGAGTCGATGTGTTCAGCAAGGCTGAAGTCCTTCTGATACTGGAATATAATCTCTGGGTTGCTGAGCTGTAAAGAGAGACTAGAAGTAGTGAGTTGACAGGGTATACTGGATACAAGATGGTACACTCACAATAATAGATGTCTGCAATGGTCTTTATGCCACAGAGAGTCTTCAGTACATTCAGGAACAGGAGCCGTAGGCGAGCACTGGTTCCAAACAGTCTGTAATAAGAACTCACAATAGCTGTATATGAAATGGCTTCTAGAGTAGAAGAGTATCTGTAAAATATTCTAGGAACATGGGCCCTCGTGGAGCGAGTACCGGTTCCTATCTGTAATCTTGCCAATGTAACTCTTGATCTCTGTACCTGCGATAACATCTTGGACAGAAGGGAGTCTTCAGAGTATAGGAATGTAGGCCCTCGTGGAGCGAGTACCGATTCCTATGTACAATAGAACTCAGTCTCACTGTGTTCACGTCTATGATCGCTTCCAGGCAATGAGGAGTCTTCAGGAACATAGGCCCTCGAGGAGCGAGTGCCGGATCACGTCTTGGCAATCTGAAATCAAGAAGAGAGAGCAGAGCCCCCGTGGAGCGGGTACTCCTGGTAAGTTTGAAAAGGCCGAGCAGTGGAGAAGGATTCCCCTGACTGACTCGGATCATTGTTGCAAGTATCGTGGACTTCCTAAGCAAGTCCTGTTGGAGTTCCTTGCTAACTCATTAGAGGTTAGCAAACAAAAAGCTTTTAAAGTGCAAATGGATGATGTCACTACGGGGGGACGTCCCCGAGGTTCACGCCCTTGCTGGTACAAGTCTGGAGCACGCGCGCGCGTCCTAACGTCATCAGGAGCATGCTGGATCCGTAGCGTCAAGCCAGCCTGGGGACACCGGGACCAAGAGGCAGGGAGAAGCCGCGGCTGCATCTGTCCATCTGAGCCGAAGGGAGTCGCCTCTAAGGTAGAGAGGGTGGAGTGAGGGGCGAGAAGAGGCATGAATGCAACAGATAATGGCAGATAATGCAGATCCTTATGGTACTCCTGTATCTAGAGTGTAGGGATCAGATGAGACGTTATTAAAGGTGACTTTGAAAAACCTGCCTTTTAGAAATGAAGTAAACCAATCAAGGGTATTTCAGTAAGGCCTATGTTGGCAAGGCTTGATATTAGTGTGTTTGTGTGAGAGAGAGAGCATGTGGATATTTATTTATTTATTTATTTATATTCTTTTCTATACCGAAATATAGCTGAGTGCCTTCATTCCGGTTTACAGTGTAACAAATTCATACAATGAACAGTTATAATTATAAATATAACACAAAACAAAGAGAGAATATATATATATATAACATCTCGGCAAAAGCAGATTATAACATGTTAGAATGAGACAATATAGGTTTAATTTTGTATAAAACTTATTAACGAAGTATTAGGGTTTTAGATGAAACAAACCCCAACAATTTCCGCCCCATAGCTAACCTCCCATTCATCGCCAAGATCATGGAAAAATTAGTCAACTCTCAACTTTCAAACTACATCGAAGACAACAATCTCCTCTTCGCCCCACAACACGGATTCCGAAAAAATCGAGGCACAGAATCTCTCCTTCTCTCTTTGACAGACCATATCCTATTGGGCCTCGACAAAGGAAACTCATTCCTACTGATCTTGCTAGACTTATCCGCAGCGTTTGACACGGTCAACCACGCCATCCTCCTAAACCAGTTGTCATCTATAGGAATCAGCGGCACCGTCCTTTCCTGGTTTAAAACCTCTCTCAACAATAGGGGTTACAAAGTCAAACTCCAAACAAGGAATCCTCAAGATTTGACTCTGCCATAGGAGTCCCACAAGGTTCCTCATTATCTCCGACTCTTTTCAATATTTACCTTCTTCCTCTATGCCAACTTCTCACCGACCTCAATCTAAAGTTTTTCCTATACGCAGATGATATTCAAATCATCATCCCTATCAAAGACACATACTCTAATACTCTTGACTACTGGGAATCATGCCACCAAAAAATCAAACAACTACTCAACAGCCTACACCTCATCTTAAATTCCTCCAAGACTGAGATCCTTCTCATCTCGCCTGAAAACAACACCAACAACAGTACTCTTCCTACCAATCTTCCTACCACACAAACTAGAGACCTAGGAGTGATAATAGATAACCGGCTAAACTTCAAGGCACACATCAACAAAACAACCAAAGACTGCTTCTATAAACTCCAGGTCCTGAAAAGGATAAGACCTCTTTTCCACGCTCAAGACTTCAGAACGATCATCCAAGCAGTCATTTTTTCGAAACTGGACTACTGCAATTCCCTATTGCTAGGTCTACCTTCATCCTACTCCAAACCACTTCAGATGGTTCAAAATTCAGCAGCCCGTATTCTGACAGGCGCAAGGAAAAGAGACCACATTTCCCCCGTCCTGAAAGAGCTTCATTGGTTACCCGTATACTTCCGCATCATGTATAAAGCCATAACTATCACCTATAAAACTATACATCAACTCACCGTCCTCGATCTCCAATTCCCTCTCCAAGTACATAATTCTACTAGACCTACTAGAGATGCTTATAGAGGCTCCCTCCTAGTTCCCCCAGCGAAAACGACCAAACACATTACCCTAAGAGATTGCGCCACCTCCACAGCTGGCCCTCTACTGTGGAATTCCATGCCTACAGACCTCAGACAGGAGCCCTGCCTCCCAACTTTTAGGAAAAAACTTAAGACTTGGTTATTCAAGCAAGCTTTTCCGGACACAAGCCAATGACACATTCCAATGATTCCTAAAACACCTTGCCGTTTTGTATATAACATTTATTTTGTATACTACATCTAAATTGTATATTGTTTAACCATTTCTATCCTCTCCTCTCTTCTTCCTTCTCCAAGTTCGGCCACCCCTGTTAAATGTAACTGTACCTTCTGTCACCACAGTTCTAGTTCTATGTATTTATTGCACCCCCGTTCTATGTAAACCAGCAAGATATGTTTCCATGATTGCCGGTATATAAAAACTCTAAATAAATAAATAAATAAATAAATAAATAAATAAAAAAGGTTGGAATTGGTATATATAGATCATATCATTCTGTGTATGATTGTCTAAACAACCATGTTTTTAGTTCTTTTTTGAAATTTTTGGAATCTTTGATGGAACTTAGGTATCCTGGGATAGAGTTCCATTCTTTTGGTCCAGCTATAGAGAAGGCTCTATGTCTAGTAGAGGATAGTTTTGCAGATGAGAGTGGAGGAATGAATAGCTGTAATTTGTCAGAAGATCTTGAAGATCGGGGTGATTTGTGAATTGTAATCATGTTGTCCAGGGATGAATTGTTGTCTTTGTAAATTTCGTTATGTAGGATGGTTAAAGATTTGTATCTTATTCTTTGTGAAATAGGTAACCAGTGAAGGTTTTTTAGGGTTGGAGAGATGTGATCAAACTTCTTTTTTCCGGTTAGTACTCATGCAGCAGCATTTTGAAGTAATTGTAGTGGTTTTAGGGAGGATTTAGGTAGTCCTAAGAAAATTGCATTGCAATAATCTAGACTTGAGAAAATGAGGGTCTGAAGAATTGTTCTGAAGTCATTCGGGTACAATAATGGTTTGAGATGTTTTAGGATCTGGAGTTTATGAAAGCCTTCTCTCGTTTTTATGGCAATGCAATTCTTAAGGCTCAGGTCATAATCAATCCAGATGCCAAGATCCTTTATTGGATTTTTCATTTGTATGTTGGAGTTGTCGATTTGAATGTATGGAATTTGAGAGGTTTGAGTTGAGAAGTTTCTTTTTATTAAGATCCATTCGGTTTTGTTCATATTTAAACATAGTTTTAGTTGGTTGAGGAAAGTTTTGATTGAGTTATATAGCTTCTTCAATGGTAGATGTTATGGGGATGAGTAGTTGAATATCATCAGCATAAAGAAAGAAGGCGATGCCAAGATTGGAGATGAAATTACAGAGTGGTAGAAGATAAATATTGAAAAGGATGGCAGATAATGCAGATCCTTATGGTACTCCTGTATCTAGAGTGTAGGGATCAGATGAGACGTTATTAAAGGTGACTTTGAAAAACCTGCCTTTTAGAAATGAAGTAAACCAATCAAGGGTATTTCAGTAAGGCCTATGTTGGCAAGGCTTGATATTAGTAAATTGTGATCCACTGTATCGAAGGCAGCAGATAGATCGAGCATAATTAGTAAATGGTTCCGATTGTTATCAAAGCCTCTTATTAATTTGTTAGTTAGGTTTAACAGAAGGGTTTCAGTGCTGCGGTTCTTTCTGAAGCCATGTTGAGCGGGGTGAAGTTTGTTGTTGGTTTCAAGATTTTCATTTAGTTGAAGTAAAGCAGTTTTCTCGATCAATTTAGCAAGTAAAGGAAGGTTTGAGATTGGACGATAGTTATTTAGATCATTGGGATCTATGTTCTTTTTCTTTGGGATAGGAGTAATAGTTGCAGTTTTCAGATTGGATGGGAGAAGACCTTCTTCAAGTGATTTGTTTATAATTGAGGTAAGTATAGGAGAAATAATATTTGAAATTTCCTTTAGAATTCGGGTAGGAATAGAATCTAGTTCATGTCTAGCAGGGTTTATTTTTTGAAGTAACTTTTCTAATTTAATGCTGGAAATTGGCTCAAACTTCGACCAGGAAGTTGGTGGAGAAGTATTGTGAGGGATCTTAAAAGAAGGAGAGTTGTTAAAGGAGTCTGAGATTTTGTCAATTTTGTTTTTAAAGAACTTTGCTAGGTCTTGGCTCAGGTTGTTAGTGTTGGAGGTTTGTTTGCTAGTGTTATTGCTTTGTATAAGGTTCTTTACTATGTTGAAGAGGGAATTTGATTTATTTGTGGCGTTTTTGATCTTTATGCTATAATAATCACGTTTGGCATTTAGGATTGCTTTCTTGTATTCAGCAAGTTTTGAGCGATATCTTTGAGTGGCTATTTGGCATTTGGATTTGCGCCATTCTTTTTCTAACTTTCTGAGGTTAGATTTTAAATTTGAGAGTTCAGAGTTGAACCAAGGATTGTTTTTTGTTCTGTTATGTTTTATAATTTTTGTTTTCTCTGGATTTATGTTATTTGCAGTTTGTTTTGTTAGATTAAACCAGGACTGGGTAGCATTATGGATACTGGATAAGTCTAAATTTGTGAGTTGTTTTCCCAATTCTTGTTTGAGGGAGTTGAGTTGGAAAGGGGGTCTGTATTTGAAAGATAGAGGTGTATTATATTCGGTTGAGTTGTTTGAGATAATTTGAGCACTACATTTAGAAACATAGAAACATAGAAACATAGAAATGACGGCAGAAGAAGACCAAATGGCCCATCCAGTCTGCCCAGCAAGCTTCCCTCATTTTTTCTCTCATACTTATCTGTTTCTCTTAGCTCTTGGTTCTAATTCCCTTCCACCCCCGCCATTAATGTAGAGAGCGGTGATGGAGCTGCATCCAAGTGAAATATCTAGCTTGATTAGTTAGAGGTAGTAGGGGTAGTAACCGCCACAATAAGCAAGCTACACCCATGCTTATTTGTTTTTACCCAGATTATGTTATACAGCCCTTATTGGTTGTTTATCTTCTCCCCTGCCGTTGAAGCAGGGAGCTATGCTGGATATGCGTGAGGTATCAGTTTTTTTCTTCTCCCCTGCCGTTGAAGCAGAGAGCTATGCTGGATATGCATCGAAAGTGAAGTATCAGGCACATTTGGTTTGGGGTAGTAACCGCCGTAACAAGCCAGCTACTCCCCGCTTTGTGAGTGTGAATCCTTTTTTCTTCTCCCCTGCCGTTGAAGTTATGCTGGATATGCGTGAAGTATCAGTTTTTCTTTTCCCCTGCCGTTGAAGCAGAGAGCTATGCTGGAAATTCGTGATGTATCAGTCTTTCTCCCATGCCGTTGAAGCAGAGAGCCATGCTGAATATGCATCGAGAGTGAAGTATCAGGTACATTTGGTTTGGGGTAGTAACCGCCGTAACAAGCCAGCTACTCCCCGCTTTGTGAGTGCGAACCCTTTTTTCTTCTCCCCTGCCGTTTAAGCAGAGAGCTCTGCTGGATGTGTGAAGTAACAGTTTTTCTTCTCCCCTGCTGTTGAAGCAGAGAACTATGCTGGATATGCATTGAAAGTGAAGTATAAGAATGGAGTGATCAAGCTAGTTGAAAGGCATCAGGAATAGAGGAAGATGGAGGTAGTAATTTGGATATTTGGTTTGGGGTAGTAACCGCCATAACAAGCCAGCTACTCCCGTCTTTGTGAGTGCAAATCCTTTTTTCCACATTTCCTCTTGCTGTTGAAGCTTAGAGTGATGTTGGAGTCACAGTAACCATGTGTATGTTTATTGAATAAGGGTATTGTCTCCAGGCAGTAGCCATCATTCTGGCGAGTCACCTACTCTTCATTGGCGGCCTCTTGACTTTATGGATCCACAGTGTTTATCCCACGCCCCTTTGAAGTCCTTCACAGTTCTGGTCTTCACCACTTCCTCCGGAAGGGCATTCCAGGCATCCACCACCCTCTCCATGAAGAAATACTTCCTGACATTGGTTCTGAATCTTCCTCCCTGGAGCTTCAAATCGTGACCCCTGGTTCTGCTGATTTTTTTCTTATGGTAAAGGTTTGTCGTTGCCTTTGGATCATTAAAACCTTTCAAGTATCTGAAAGTCTGTATCATATCACCTCTGCTCCTCCTTTCCTCCAGGGTGTACATATTTAGATTCTTCAATCTCTCCTCGTACGTCATGCGATGAAGATTCTCCACCTTCCTGGTCGCCCTTCTCTGTACCGCTTCCATCTTGTCTTTGTCTTTTTGTAGATACGGTCTCCAGAACTGAACACAGTGCTCCAGGTGAGGCCTCACCAAGGACCTGTACAAGGGAATAATCACTTCCCTTTTCTTACTCGATATTCCTCTCTCTATGCAGCCCAGCATTCTTCTGGCTTTTGCTATCGCCTTGTCGCATTGTTTCGCAGACTTCATATCATTAGACACTATCACCCCAAGGTCCCTCTCCTGCTCCGTGCACGTCAGCCTTTCCCCCCCCCCCATCGAATACAGTTCATTCGGATTTCCGCTCCCCATATGCATGACTTTGCACTTCTTGGCATTGAATCTCAGCTGCCATATCTTCGACCACTCTTCCAGTTTCCTTAGATCCCGTCTCATTCTCTCCACTCCTTCCGGCGTGTCCACTCTGTTGCAGATCTTAGTGTCATCCGCAAAAAGACAAACCTTACCTTCTATCCCGTCCGCAATGTCGCTCAAAAAGATATTGAACAGGACCGGTCCCAACACCGATCCTTGCGGTACACCACTTAAAACCGCTCTCTCTTCAGAGAAGGTTCCGTTTACCATCACACATTGTCTTCTGTCCGTCAACCAATTTGCAATCCAGGTCACCACCTTGTCACTCACTCCCAAGCTTCTCGTTTTATTCACCAGTCTCCTGTGCGGAACCGTATCAAAAGCTTTGCTGAAATCCAAGTATATGACATCGAGCGCTCTTCCTTGATCCAATTCCTTGGTTACCCAGTCAAAAAAGTCAATCAGATTTGTCTGACAGGATCTTCCCCTGGTGAATCCATGTTGCCTCTGGTCCATCAATTCTCCGGACTGTAGATAGTTCACTATTCTGTCTTTCAGCAGAGACTCCATTACTTTTCCCACCACCGAAGTGAGGCTAACCGGCCTGTAGTTGCCAGCCTCCTCCCTGTTCCCACTCTTGTGAAGCGGGACCACCACCGCTCTTCTCCAATCTCTCGGCACCACTCCCGTTTCTAGGGATCTTTTGAACAGGTCACACAGCGGACCCGCCAGAACATCTCTGAGCTCCCTCAATATCCTTGGATGAATCCCATCAGGCCCCATGGCTTTGTCCACTTTCAGGTTCTTTAGCTCTTCCCACACATTTTCTACTGTAAAAGGATTTTCATCTATTCCACTTCCCTCCAGTTTCTTGTTGTGTAGAGATGGTCCTTCTCCAGGGTCTTCTTTAGTGAACACAGAGCTGAAGTATTCGTTTAATATTTCTGCCATTTCTTCGTCTGTCTCCACACATTGATCATTACCACCTTTCAATTTCACTATACCACTTTGGACCTTTCTCTTTTCGCTGATGTATCTGAAAAATGTTTTGTCACCATTTTTTATCTCCTTGGCAATCCTCTCTTCTGCTTGATTTTTTGCCAACTTGATTGTTTTCTTCGTCTCCCTCAGTTGATACAAATATTCTTCTTTGTGCTCCTCCCTTTGGGATCCTTTATATTTCTTGAATGCTGTTCTTTTAGCTTTAATTTTGTCAGCCACCTCCTTTGAGAACCAGATAGGTTTCAATTTTCTTTTGCTTTTCTTTATGTTTCTAACATATAGAGCAGTTGCCTTGGTGATTGCTCCTTTTAGATTGGTCCACTGCTGATCCACATCTCTCTCGTTCTCCCATCCTTTAAGTTCTTCCTCCAGATACTTTCCCATTTCCTCAAAGTCTGTGTTTTTGAACTGTAAAACTCGGGTCTTTGTGGTTCTTTTCCCTATTCTATTAGTGATATTAAACCATACCGTTCGATGATCACTGCTGCTGAGGTGGGCGCCCTCCTGGACATCTGAGACATTATCTGCATTATTGAGCAATAAGTTGAGTATAGCACCTTCTCTCGAGGGTTCCAACACCATTTGTTTGAACAAAGATACTTGCATGGCATCCATTATTGCTCTACTATTTTTAGTTTCTGCAGATGGGATTTTCCAGTCTACATCTGGCATATTAAAGTCACCCACGATCACCACTTCTCCCTTCCTGCCTATCTTATGGATGTCTTCAATCAGATCTCTGTCCAGCTCTTCCTTTTGGTTTGGAGGCCTGTAAACCACTCCAATATAAATGGACACTCCGTCATCTTTTTTTAGGTCGACCCATAGAGCTTCTTCTTTACCCCAACTTCCTTGTAGCTCAGATGCTTGGATGTTGTTTCTGACATAAAGAGCCACACCTCCCCCTTTTCTATCCTCTCTGTCCTTCCTTAACAAGTTGTAGCCTGGTATTGTTGTATCCCATTCATGAGATTCTGTGAACCATGTTTCTGTGATAGCAACAATGTCCAATTCTGCCTCAGCCATTAGGGCCTGCAGATCTGGGATTTTATTTCCCAAACTATGAGCATTTGTGGTCATAGCCTTCCAGGTACTCTCTTTAAGGTTATTGCTTTTCCTGGACTCCTTATGAGATATTAGTTGAGATTTGTTATTCACTTTACTCTTTCTGTTTGTAGTTGTGCCACTGTTGACAGAGTTATCCATCTCAATTAGATTTTTCTTTTGGTTATGGATCTTGAAATACTGCATGCATTGTGTTTTTTCTCTCTTTTCTGGTAATACTGCAATGTTTTTCTCAAGAACTTCCTCAGTTTTTAATATAGAGAGGGCTTGTTCTTTTTGCATTTGGTACATTGTGTGTCTCCTCATCACAGGTCTAATTCTACCAGAGCCCACTGTAATCCTGGATTGTAAAGAATTTCTTAATGACCTGTTTGAGTGGGAGGGTGTACCTGTTGGCTGCTCATCTGTCAAGAATGGATGACTGTGGGTCCTACCTGAGCCTAATGGATCTCCTTTTCTTGACTCCTGGTTTTTCCGTGATATTGGGGAATTATTATCTGTGTAATGCAATGTGGGTGTAATACTTTTAATTGAAGCTAATTGAGCTTTTATCTCAGTCAGCTCCATTTTCAAGGAAGAGAGTTGTGCACAAATTGGGCGAGCTCTAAGTTTCCAGATGCTTTCCCTCAGAATAAAGGCTCCACAGCAGTTACATTGGATAGTCCTCATTTTGGTAGTTTGTGATTTGTATTTCCTTGACTGTTACCAATGTACTAATTTATCTCGCTGCCAATGGGAAGTTAGGCAGTCTTTATTAGAAAACAAGCCCCAGGGGTGGGTGGGTAGAGGGGTAGGGAGTGAGGGAGTCAAACAGTTTAGCCTGGGACAAGCTGGGTAAAGTAGGGCACTTCTGGACTGTTGCCTTTGCTTTTGGTCAATTGTTTTAAAAAACAGTCTTTATGCCCCAATTTTTAGTTTGAACCGATTTTTTGTGCCAACTAACTCCAAGGGAGAGTTTAAAAGCTGTTTTAAAAGCTGGAGAGCTGTCTGCTTGGAGGTTTCTTTTTTTGGTGTTTTTTTTTTTTTTCCTTCTAGCTTTATTCAAACAGCAAATCAACTTACTAGATTAATAACTTACTATAAAGAAATGAAACACAGACTATAAAGAAAATTAAAAACAGACAGGAATAATCACAGAACCTTTCTACAGTAATAGTAATTACTTTCTACAGTAATAGTAATAACTATAAAGAAATAAAACAGACTAAGAAAATTAAAACCCACAGGAATAATCACAGAACCTTGCAATAATCAAAAACCTTGCAATAATCAAAAAATATACTTAGCCACAATGCAGATTTCACAATGTAATATACACGTCCACCAAGAGAAAAACCTTTCCAACTTGTGCTCAGGAACACAATCTGAGGTAGTGATCAGACCATGGAACGGGTTTGATAGATGTAGTAGGATTATAAAAGTAATGGTTGGTGAAAATTAGATCTAGGGTATTACCCGCTTTGTGAGTAGGGTTGTTTATAATTTGAGTCATGTTGAGGCTGGAGAGCATGTCAAGAAGTGTTTGATAATTTTTGGATCTGGGAGAGTTATTGGTGTGGAGATTAAAGTCTCCAAGTATAATGGAAGGTTTTTTAACATTGATATTGGTAATGAGGAATTCTATCAGGGTGGAGATCTCCGTGTCAAGGAGTTTGGGGGGGCAATATATCAAGCAGATTTGAAGAGAATTAGATTCCAGTAGAGCAATTTCAAATTTTGAAGGGAGGTTATGATGTATCAGTTTCATGTTATAATGTTTTTTTATAAGGAGTAGAAGTCCGCCCCCTCTGCGTGATTTTCACGGGATGGAGAATAAATCATAATCATTATTTGTAAGTTGATTTGTGAGAACCGTATCAGTTTCTTTAAGCCAAGTTTCAGTTATTGCAAAGAAATCAGGGTTCTTTGTGTTTATCAGGTCTGATATGAGCATTAGTTTCTTTGTTAGCGATTGAGCATTTATCAGGAGGAAAGTGAGGAAGAGAAAGTTTTTTGCTTGTTTGAGGAGTGGGATATTTATTAGGTGATTTTTGGATTTTTTGTAGAAATTGGGGTGATCCATGTTGGATAAGGTTTGATTCAACAGCTGAATGCGTAGGCTTTCCTCTTACGTGAAGCAGTAGTAGCAGTAGTGGTGATAGTGTCAGCTTGAAGCAAATATGAGCTGAAGTCAGAACGATGATCTATTGATGATAGTTGGGAGTTGCAGGAGGTTGAAAGAGAATCGAGTGACGATTGCTAGTATTGGTATGAGGTTGAGTTGGGTTGAGTTAGGATGATTTATGGTGAATGATGATCAGGTAATGCAAACTGGGGTTGAATCAGGTTGAGAGATGATGTATTGTTGAAGGCTGTATGATGAATGTCGGTTAAATGATGTCCGGGTAATGATAGCTGGAAGTTTAGCGATATTGAATAGGTTCTGAGTGATTGAATGCTGTCAGAAGAATGAATGATGTTGATTGAAGATTGGGTAAGGAGTGAAGGTGTTTTGAGAGATTTTATCGGTTAAGTCAGGGATGTGAGTGTTAGATATTGCGTAAGGCTTAATGACTACTAGTTGTAAAACATTAGATTAGATTGAAAGGCTTCCTTTTGTTGTTAAGTTTAGTTGTAACGGATATTTTCATGATGTACATGCTGTTGCGTCTTTTGTTCTCAGACGGCTTCAAAATCTGTGCCTCACCTTTCTTCCTTCTCTCTCTTCAAGCCTTGGGAAGATGGCTGCTGCTGCTTCTTCATGCCGCTCACTCCGGCATCCCCGGAACTACTACGGCGACGGTGTTCGCCATGATTTCCTGAGGGCCTCCTAGGGTTAGTGCGCGCACGCCACCCACGTCTTTATCCATGTCATGGCGGGAACCTCGGGGGCGTCCCCTCCGAGTGACGTCATCACATCCTAATATTTAGCCTGCCCTTCGTTTGCTAAGTTAGCAAGGATCGGATTGGGATCGAGATTAGATTGGAATGCCTCCGGTCTAAGCTGCTCTGCCGCTTCCTAGCTGCCACAGGAAGCTCTATCTTTGCCCTTCGGAGTAATTCATCGCTAACCTGGGTACCCGCTCCTCGGGGGCCCTTATGCTTTCTTTCAGGTACCTATCTGGGACATTGGGTACTCGCTCCTCAAGGGCCTGCTCTCCCTACTCTGGTGCCTACTACTGAACTACTTCTGCCTGCAAGGATCTCCATCATACAGCTATCTTCTTCAGTGAGTACTAACCTTGTCAGTCTGTCTTACCTCCAGCTGCAGCGCTGAGTCTCCATCCGGGGCCTTCCTCTGCTACCCTGCGTTGCCTACCATCTACTCGAGTGTGGAACTGGTCTCCTCTGCTGAGGACCCCTTGACTACTTCTACTGGGTTACCTCATTGCTGTCCGCTTCCCAGGCAGTACCATCAAGCTGTATAATAAATACAAATTCTCTGTGTCTGCATGTATAGAGTCTAGCCTAGTACTGTGGTTCCTCATGGGGCTCCTCCCCGTGGGAGTGGCCATCACCGCAGTACCCAAGAATCCATTCCAACACCTCAAAACCACAACAGATTGCTAACTCCATGGATTTGGCTCAGCTCACCGCTCTGCAGGCCATTCCGGGCCTGGCCCAGCGAATCTCTGAACAACAGAATTCGTTGGACATCTTGACTGTTGCATTTAACCAGTTACACGCACAGAAGAATACACCGACTACCGCAGGTAAAGAAGTTACACCGCCAGAAGTAATGGTCAAATCTACAGTGCTCCTATCTTCCCCGACACACTTTGCAGGTGAAGTTTGGAAATGTAGAGGATTTATTAATCAATGCTGCATGCACTTTTCTCTGCAACCTAACCATTTTCCTACAATGTATGCCAAGACCACCTATATCCTTTCGTATCTGGACGGAAGAGCGCTGGCTTGGGCCTCACCGCTGTGGGAGCGCAATGACCCTATCCTGAATGATCTTGCCGGGTTTCTTGAACTGTTCAAATCAGTATTTGATGATCCTGCCCGGTAATCGACAGCAGGATCAACTTTGGTTCATCTAAAACAAGGTAATAAACCTTTACCAGACTTCGCTATTGAATTCAAGACGTTGGCTTCTGAATTACACTGGGATCTTAGGTGCCTGAAAACCCTCTTCTTTGAAGGCCTGAACTCCTGGTTGAAAGATGAGCTGGTGACTTGTGAGATGCCTGAAACCTTAACAGAACTGATGAAGTTGGCAGCAAGAATTGATCGCCAACTCCGCGACAAGGTTCAAGAGGTCAAGAGTCCTAGAAGACCACTTCAGGGAGAGACTCGTGTCAAGTGAGTACCAAGGCCTACATACCCAGGACCTGTTGCTGGCGAAGAAGTGTTGCGTACGTTGGTCCCAGACGGCTTCGACCTCTGTGCCTTACCTTTCTCTCTGCTCTCCCCGCTAGCCTTGGGAAGATGGCTACCGCCGCGTCTGCATGCCGCTCTCTCCGGCGTCTCCGGAACAGCAATGGCAAGGCTATCTGCCATGTTCTTCTTGAGGGCCTCCTAGGGTACTGAGGCCATCCATGTTTTTATTCACGTCATGGAGGGAACCTCGGGGGCATCCCCTCGAGTGACGTCACGCCATCCGGGTATTTAGCCTGCCCTTCGTTTGCTAACAATTTGAGTTAGCAAGGATTGGATACGCTTCCAGTCTATGCTACTCTGCCGCTTCCTTGCTGCCGCTGGAAGCTCTCTCTGCCCTTCGAGGTATTTTAACTAACCTGGGTACCCACTCCTCGGGGGTTCTATGCTTTCTTTCAGGTGTCTATCTGGGATACCAGGTACTAGCTCCTCGAGGGCCTGCTCTCCCTACCTCGGTGCCTGTAATTCAACTACTTCTGCCTGCTGGGATCTCCATCAATACAGCTACCAACTTCGTGAGTAATCTAACCTTTGTCAGTCTATCTCACCCACAGCTCAGCATTGGGAACCTACATCTGGGACTCCCCATATATCCGAGAGCTGCTAACATCTACCATTGTGGGATGGGTCTCCTCTGCCGAGGGCCCCTGGTCTGCTCTTACTGGATCACCTCACTACTGCCACCTCTGGTGGTATCATCCTGCTGTATAATAAAGACAAATCTTCTGTGTTTACATGTCCCGAGTCTAGCCTAGTACTATGGTTCCTCCTGTGGGAGTGGCCATCACCGCAGTACCCAAGAATCCACTCCAACACCTCAAAACCATAACAGATTGCTAACTCCATGGATTCAGCTCAGCTCACTGCATTGCAGGGCATTCCAGGCCTGGCCCAGCGAATCTCCGAACAACAGAACTCGCTGGATAACTTGACTACTGCCTTTAACCAGTTGCATGCACAGATGAATACACCGACCACCACAGGTAAAGAAGTTACACCTCCAGAAGTGTCGGTCAAGACAACTGTACCTCTATCTACTCCAACACGCTTCTCAGGGGAAGTTTGGAAATGTAGAGGATTTATCAATCAATGTTGCATACACTTTTCTCTCCAACCTAATCATTTCCCTACAGCTTATGCTAAGACCACCTATATCCTGTCTTATCTGGACAGAAGAGCGTTGGCTTGGGCCTCTCCGCTGTGGGACCGCAATGACCCTATCCTGAATGATCTTGCCGGGTTCTTTGAACTGTTCAGATCAGTATTCGATGACACTTCCCGGTACATGACAGCAGGATCTACATTGCTTCATCTAAAACAAGGTGATAAACCTTTGCCAGACTTCACCATATAATTCAAGACGTTGGCTTCAGAATTACATTGGGACCCTAGATGCCTGAAGACCCTCTTCTTTGAAGGCCTGAACTCCTGGTTAAAAGATGAGCTGGCGGCTCGAGACATACCTGAGTCCTTAGCAGAACTAATGAAGTTGGTAACAAAGATTGATCACTGACTTCGTGACAAGGTTCAAGAGGTCAAGAGTTAAAGAAGACCACTTCAGGGAGAAACTCGAGTCAAGCCTGTACCCAGGCCTATACCCTCTGGTCCTGTTGCTGGGGAAGAAGAACCAATGCAATTAGGCCGCAGCCATTTGAATTCTAAAGCGAGAAGAACACGAAAGAGGTTGGGACTTTGTCAAACGCCTTCTGAAAATCCAAATACACTACATCTACCAGTTCATCTTTATCCACATGTTTATTAACCCCTTCAAAAAAATGAAGCAGATTTGTTAGGCAAGACTTTCCTTGGGTAAGTCCATGTTGACTATGTTCCATTAAATCATGTCTTTCTATATGCTTTACAATTTTGTTCTTGAGAATAGTTTCCACTATTTTTCCCGGCACTGAAGTCAGGCTCACTGGTCTATAGTTACCCGGATCGCCCCTGGAGCCTTTTTTAAATATTGGGGTTACATTGGCCACCCTCCAGTCTTCAGGTACAATGGATGATTTTAATGATAGGTTACAAATTTTAACTAATAGATCAGAAATTTCATTTTTGAGTTCCTTCAGAACCCTAGGATGCATACCATCCGGTCCAGGTGATTTGCTACTCTTTAGTTTCTCAATCTGGCCTACTACATCTTCCAGGTTCACAGTGATTTCGTTCAGTTCGTCTGACTCATCACCCCTGAAAACCATCTCCGGAACTGGTATCTCCCCAACATCCTCATTAGTAAACACGGAGGCAAAGAATTCATTTAGTCTTTCTGCAATGGCCTTATCTTCCATAAGAGCCCCTTTAACCTCTCTGTCATCTAATGGTCCAACCTACTCACAGGTTTCTTGCTTTGGATATATTTAAAAAAGTTTTTATTATGAGTTTTTGCGTCTATGGCCAATTTCATTTCAAATTCTCTCTTCGCCTGTCTTATCAATGTTTTACACTTAGCTTGACAATGCTTATGTTTTATCCTATTTTCTTCAGATGGATCCTTCTTCCAATTTTTGAAGGATGTTTTTTTGGATAAAATAGCCTCTTTCACCTCACCTTTTAACCATGATGGTAATCGTTTTGCCTTCCTTCCACCTTTCTTAATGCGCGGAATACATATGGACTGCGCTTCTAGGATTGTATTTTTAAACAATGTCCATGCCTGTTGAACACCAAGTTGTCTAAATGCGAATTCCACAAGGAATCTGTGCTCTTCCTAGGGTACATTGTTTCGAGCAAAGGCTTCCAGAGGGACCCTCAGAAGCTTGAGAGTATTCAAAAATGGGCACAACCCACTGGTCTAAAAGCTCTTAGACGATTTCTGGGATTTACCAACTACTACAGAACCTTCATCAAGAACTACTCTTCACTGACTGTTCCATTAACAGCGATGACTAAGAAAGGTGCCAATGTTGCCTATTGGTCTACGGAAGCTGTGACAGCATTTCAGAAGCTGAAAGACGCCTTCTCAAGTAAGCCATGCCTCTGCCATCCAGACCATACACAACCCTTCATTGTGGAAATCGATGCCTCGGATGTAGGTGTAGGGGCCGTGCTAAGCCAGACCAGTGACTCTAAAATCTTGCATCCATGCTCTTTCTTCTCCCGACATTTCTCACCAGCAGAGAAGAACTACGGCATTGGAGATAAAGAACTACTGGCAATAACATAAGAACATGCCACACTGGGTCAGACCAAGAGTCCATCAAGCCCAGCATCCTGTTTCCAACTGTGGCCAATCCGGGCCATAAGAACCTGGCAAGTACCCAAAAACTAAGTCTATTCCATGTTACCATTGCTAGTAATAGCAGTGGCTATTTTCTAAGTCAACTTAATTAATAGCAGGAAATGGACTTCTCCTCCAAGAACTTATCCAATCCTTTTTTAAACACAGCTATACTAACTGCACTAACCACATCTTCTGGCAACAAATTCCAGAGTTTAATTGTGCGTTGAGTAAAAAAGAACTTTCTCCAATTAGTTTTAAATGTGCCACATGCTAACATCATGGAGTGCCCCATAGTCTTTCTATTATCCAAAAGAGTAAATAACCGATTCACAACTACTCGTTCTAGACCTCTCATGATTTTAAACACCTCTATCATATCCCCCCCTCAGCCGTCTCTTCTCCAAGCTGAAAAGTCCTAACCTCTTTAGTCTTTTCTCATAGGGGAGCTGTTCCATTCCCCTTATCATTTTGGTAGCCCTTCTCTGTACCTTCTCCATCGCAATTATATCTTTTTTGAGATAAATAGATCTATAAAAAATCCATGAGGGCAACAAAGTGGATTAGAAGCCAAAATGTCTGATCAGAAACTTTTTATTGAGACATATTTCCTTCTAGCAAGCCCGACTCAGGCCGAGTTTCGCTCCCACATTGGGGCTGCCTCAGGGGCTAAAATACACAAACAACATCCATAACTCAACAAAACAGAACATATAAAATCATAATTATAACACAACAATACAATAAAACATATATAATGGTAACATGAAATTTTGGTTGTGTGTAAATATTAAAAATACCAATGAAAGTATCTCAATAAAATGTTTCTGATCGGACATTTTGGCTTCTAATCCACTTTGTTGCCCTCAAGGATCAAGACGGGCAGCAGACAAGCAGAGACGAGGAACCAGGCCAAGGATCAAGACAGGAAGCAGACAAGCAGAGATGAGGAAGCAAGCCGAGGTCATACCAGGAGATGAAGCCAAAGATGGGAGCACAGGAACTGGAGGATGAGGAGAAGACTGGAATCAGGAACAGAGGCATGGGCAGAAAAGAAGGAACTGGAATGCCGGGACTGGACCCAGGAATCAAGGACTGGAGCAGGAACAGGAATGGAACCAGGATTAGGATCAGGAACTGAAGACAGGAACTTGGAGACGTCAGGAACAGCAACTAGTACTCCGAGGAGGCGATCTGTTACAAAGGCAAGGAGCTGGAGACTGAGGAAGGGTTTAAATACTCCTCAGTACTGACGTCATCTATCGGGGCCAGGCTGAGGTTTCCCACCGTGGCCCCTTTAAGAGACGGAGTCTCCCACGTGCGCGTGCCTAGGGAGAACCCCACTGGAAGAAGGACGGCAGTGTTCAGAGCCACGTGGGAGGCCGCGGTCGGCTGGCCCTGGTGCGGGGGCTGGCCAGCAGCAGCCCCGGCCAGCATTGGAGGAGGTAGGGGGGAACGGCCATGGTCTACCAGGGCTGGGAACCACAACAGTACCCCCCTCTTACGCCCCCTCACAGAAGGACTGGGCTTGTTGGGGTAAGTGCAATGAAAGTGCTGGAGCAGAGACTTATCCAGGATATTAGATGCCGGCTCCCAGGAGTTCTTCTCAGGACCAAATCCCTCCCAGGAGATCAAATACTCCTGTGATTCCGTCGAACATCCAGAATCTCCTTGACTTGGTAGACAGGATCTTCAGAGACGACCTTCGGAGTCTTGGGTGGAGTGGCGTGAAACGAGGAGAGCACCAAAGGTTTTAATAGGGATACGTGAAAGGAGTTATGTATCCATAAACTGGTAGGAAGATGCAAACGGTAAGTCACAGGACCCAGGAGTTCACTGACAGAAAATGGTCCAATGTATCTTGGGGCCAGCCTCATCGAAGGGACCCGAAGACAAATGTGGCGGGTGCTGAGCCACACCTGGTCCCCCGGTCAAAGGCAGAGTGGGACCACCGTCTTCCCCTGGGGTGCCATGTTGGTGGCAGCTAGTAGGATTCTGGCAGGGTCCAGGATGTAATGAGGTAAGTCCGGAGTATCCTCCGCATCATGAAGTCTGGGCAGGGCGTCCGCCCGGGCATTTTTTATCGCTGGTAGTGGCACAGTACATAGTTGAACCGGCTGAAGAAGAGGGACCAGCGGGCCTGGTGTGTGTTCAAATGCTGTGCTTTGCTAAGATATTCTAGATTTTTGTGATCAGTGTATACTGTGATTGGGTATTGCGCCCCCTCCAACCACTGCCTCCATTCTTCGAACACCATCTTTATGGCCAAAAGCTCTTTATCCCCGATTCCATAATTTCTCTCTGCACGGGAGAATTTGCAGGAGAAAAATGAGCATGGTAGGAAGGCTCCCTGGGTGGAGTACTGGCTGAATACTGCCCCTACCACTACGTCGAATACATCTACCTCCACAATGGATGGGCAAACCAGATCCGGGTGACAGAGACAGGGTTCTTGCAGGAAGGCCCATTTCAGCTCTTCGAAGGCTTGGACAGCTTCAGGAGGCCAATGTCTGGCATCCAAATCCTTCCTGGTTAGGGCAGTGAGCGGTGCCACGATGTGAGAGTATCGCAGAATGATGTTCCTGTAGAAGTTGGCGATGCCAAGAAACCGTTGCAGTGAATGAAGTCCCACAGGTTGGGGCCGCTCCTGGATGCTAGCTAGCTTGTCCGGGTCCATCGGAAGCCTGAAGTGGAAACAGTAAAGTCAAAGAAGGGCAAGGAACTTGCCCTTAGCAAATAGATGGTGTTCTCTTAAATGCTGGAGAACCCAGCAAACGTCAGCACGATGGGTAGTCAGGTCCTTGGAGTAAATTAAGACATCATCAAGGTAGACGATCACCCCATTATGGAGCATGTCCCTGAAGACCTCATTCATTAGGTTTTGGAAGACCACCAGCGTGTTACACAAGCCAAAAGGCATTACTAGGTACTCGTAATGGCCATCACGCGTATTGAAGGCGGTCTTCCATTTGTCCCCGGGCTTGATTCGGATCAGATTGTAGGCATCACAAAGATCCAGCCTCGTGAAGATTCTGGCTCCTTGGAGATGGTCCAAGAGTTCTGAAATGAGTGGGAGCGGATAACGGTCCCAGCGAGTAATGGCATTGAGCCCTCTATAGTCAATGCAGGGTCTTAATGAACCATCCTTTTTGGCCACGAAAAAGAATCCAGTGCCCACTGGGAATGTAGAAGGACGGATGAAACCCCTGTTAAGGTTGTCTCTGATGTACTGAGACATCGCTTGGGTCTCGGGTAGTGACAATGGATACACCCGACCACAGGGCGGAACTGTGTTGGACAAAAGGTTGATTGTGCAATCGAAGTGGTGGTGGTCCGGACTATGCAGACGTATTTGGAAAATACGTCTGCATAGTCAGCGTATTGTGATGGTAGAGGTAGAGCAGTGGTGGCAAGCAGGAGCTGATGTTGAGGCAACTGTCATAGGCAGGTGGAGAAACAATCGGGACCCCAGGCGGCAGTTTGTAAGATCTTCCAATCAATGGTAGGAGAATGTTTCTGCAACCATGGAAATCCTAATACCACCGGGTGAATGGCTTTCTCGAGGATGAAGAAGGATATTTCTTCCTCATGAAGAACTCCTGTACGGAGAGTCATGGGAGCTGTGCAAGAGGAGACTCATCCAGGTAGAGGGTCACCCTGGATGGAGGAGACCAGTAGTGGTAGGGTGCGACAAACCACTGAAAGTTGCAGTTGATTTACTAGTTCGGCCAGAATGAAGTTTCCTCCGGCCCGGGAGTCAATAAAGGCCAGAGTCATGAAGGATACCCCGGCGAATTGGAGGGTCACCAGTACTGTGCATTGAGAAGCAGGATTAATGCAGCCTAGGGTCAGCTCCCCTGTGACTCCTAGGCCTGAGAGTTTCCTACTAGCCCATGCCCGTTCTGGGCATGGGCTAGTAGGTGACCTTTGTTGCTGCAATACAAGCAAAGTCCAAGAGACCTGCGCTGCTACTTCTCCTCTGTGGTTAAATGGCTTCAGCCTAACTGAATGGGCTCCTCACTGCACACCCGTGAAGTCTCAGAGGTGGCTGGAGAGACCAGAGGACAAGAGAAGGACAGTGCCAAGGGAACCACTCAATGGGCCAGCTTCAGCTCTCTCAAAAGTTGCTGAAGACGCCGATCTATTCAGCTTGCCAGATCAATGAGTGCCTCTAGTTCCTCAGGCAGCTCCCGGGCGGCTAGTTCGTCCTTTATTCTTGAAGCCAATCCTTCGAGGAAGATACTCCGCAGGCTATCCTCCCACCAGCCCAGTTCTGAGGCCAGGGTTCGGAATTCCACAGCATACTCGGCCAAAGTACAGGAACCCTGGAGGAGGTGGAACAGCTCAGAAGCGGTGGTGGACTGGCGTCCTGGCTCGTCAAATACCTGACAGAAGGTTTGAACGAACCGGGGCAGGTCTCCGAGGATAGAATCCTCACGTTCCCACAATGGAGAGGCCCAGGCCAGGGCTTTGCCATCCAGCAAAGAGAGAATAATCGAGGTTTTAATCTGGTCGTTGGGAAACTGTGTGGGTTGGAGAAAGAACCTCATAAAGCCGTGGTTCAAAAACCCTCGGCATTGTTTCAGATTCCCAGCATACCGAGGCGGAGCAGGCAGATGCAGGAGAGGAGAAGGTGGTGAAGCACTCGCCGGTGGAGGGGCTGAAGCCCCGGACGTGGATGAAGGATCCAGGCGATTGGCCAGGCGCTCGACTGTAGCTGCCAAGACATCCAAACATTGCTGTTGCTGCTGCAAACGTTGGGCCATACCAGGAATGGCCTGTAGACTGGACAGATCCACCGGGTCCATAGCCTTTGCAAACTGTTAGAACTGTCGACCCTTGGACTGGGATGAGGGTTGGTACTACCACTGACGGAAGGCCCCCAATGGTTCTCGTCGCCAGCTGGTGGTACAGGTGAGGACAACCCAGCTGGAGTTTCACCTATACTAGCCCTCGTTCCCCGCAGGTTGAGCCCTTGGGTGCCGGGGCCAGCAGCTCTTAGGTGTGGGTCGCCTCGACGAGAACAGAAGTGACAGCAGGCAAAGGCAGGGTCAGAGGTCCAGGTCAGGGCCGGCAGCAGAGGTGCAGAACGAGAGTCCAATCCGAAGATCCAGGGCAGGCAGCAGACAGGCAGAGATGAGGAACCAGGTCAAGGATCAAGAAGGGCAGCAGACAAGAAGAGACAAGGAACCAGGCCAACGATCAAGACGGGCAGCAGACAAGCAGAGACGAGGAAGCAAGCCAAGGTCAAACCAGGAGATCAAGCCGAGGAGGGGAGCACAGGAACTGGAGGATGAGGAGAAGACCGGAATCAGGAACAGAGGCATGGCAGGAAAGCAGGAACTGGAACGCTGGGACTGGACTCAGGAATCAAAGACTGGAGCAGGAACAGGAACGGAACCAGGATCAGGATCAGGAACTGAAGACAGGAACTTGGAGATGTCAGAAACAGCAACTAGGTTTTTGAATGCAAGAGAGACGGAGTTAACTGTTACCATATTCGCTACGTGCAGTGCTTTTCTAAACAAAACAAATTGCTGGTAACACTGCCGGCCACCTTTTGTTCATTGACTGCAGCAATTATAGAATCCATCACTACATTGGCAAAAAAACCGATTACAACATAACATTGCCTGGCACAATGTTTTAGAGACCATCAGATGCATCTCCCTTATACTTAATCTGTGCATTCAGTATTCTTATTTGATGAACTCAAGCCCCTGACGCAGCCCTACTTTAAGAGGACGAAACTCGGCCAGAGTCGGGCTTTTTAAAGATATTCGTTTCTATAATAAAGAATCCAAAAATTGGTCATTTTGGCTTCTAATTTCCAACTTGTTGCCTCCAGAAACAGCAACTAGTACTCCGAGGAGACAACCTGTTGCAAAGACAAGGAGCTGGAGACTGAGGCAGGGTTTAAATACCCCTCAGTACTGACGTCATCCATCGGGGCTGGGATGAGGTTTCCCCACCACGGCCCCTTTAAGAGGCGGAGTCTACACGCGCGCCTAGGGAGAGCTCCACTGGAAGAAGGATGGAGGCGTTCAGAGCCACGTAGGAGGCCGTGGTCGGCCAGCCCTCGTGCAGGGCACGCCACGCTGGCCAGCACCGGCCCCGGCCAGCGTTGGAGGAAGTGGGGGAACCAGCCATGGTCTGCCACGGCCGGGAGCCACAACACTGACTTCACTCCCAGTAGGGAAGTGCAGGATTATACCACTCTCTGTTAAAAAAATGTGTTTACCCTTTAATAAAGACAAAGGTGATAATTATTCACCTTACTGGTGAATAACTCAAAGAAAGACACCACCTTTCTGAAGCAAACAAGAGTTTGGGACTTAACTATGGAATTTATAATTAGGCCATGGCTTATCTCACCCAGGGGCGGATTGGCCTATCGGGGCTTTGGGCATGCCCCGGTGGGCTGGTCACCCCAATCACGTGATAGGTGTTGGTCGCAGCAACCTGTGCCTAGGGTGCCGAGACTTAGGGGGCAGAATTTTGAAAGGACAAAAAGTGCCCTTTCAAAATTCTGCCAGCCCCCGACTTGCCCTGCCTCCCCCCCAGTGCCACCCTCCCGATGCCCCCCCTGGTGGTCCAGCGGAGGGCCCGGGAGCGATCTGCCACTAAGCAAAATGGCTCCGGTGACCTTTAGCCCCACCATGTGACAGGAGCCAACCAATGGCACCGGTAGCCCTTGTCACATGGTAGGGGCTGAAGGCCACCGGCGCCATTTTGGCAGATCGCTCCCGGGCCCTCCGCTGGACCACCAGGGGGGTGTCGGGAGGGTGGCATTGGGGTGGGGGGGGGAGGCAGGGTTTCCGATCTTCCTTTCTTTGGTCACGTGATCAGCTAGACCGGCTGCGCCGATCTTCTTTCTGTGTGTATGTGAGATGTGGTGTGTATGTGGTGAGTATGTGAGAAAGGAACGGTGCTTCTGTGTGTGTGTATGTGATATGTATGTGAGAAAGGAATCTGCCAGTTTAAAAAAATGAAATGTGATAATACATATACCTCAACTTTTGTACTGGTAGTGCAACTTTTGAAAAGTTGGATGAAAGATGAAATTACTGAATTTTAAGCATCCCTCTTCTGGAAAATAAAATTTAACAAAGTGGGTAGAGACAAATACTAAAGCAAAAAAAAAAATTAAAGTATTTAAAATGTTTATCTCAGCAAAATCACAAATTTAAGATACTGATGCCAGGTGGGGTTTGTTTGGTTTTTTTTGAAGCATAATTTAAGCATGAAGACTAGAATAGTTCCAGTCTGAAACTGTTTTGCTTTTTTTTTTTTTTTTTAAGCCTTTAGAAAATGTATATTTTTAAATGACTAAGACTAGAATCTTCCCATTTAAAAGGGAAGCTGACTAAGGATGTCTTTCTGTTCCATTTCTCCCACATGAATAATCATACGACTGATAGTTTGAAGAAAGACACTTGCTTTATTGCCTGAAAGCGTAAAACAAGAGAAGCTGTATGGTGTGGATGGCTGTCCCTTGGGAGGACAGAACCTGAAGGAAGGGTGTCATTTCGCCTTCTGATAGGAATGTGGTTTTCTTATTTAACAGTTGGGAGCATCACTTTCACTTTTAGTAAAAGTGAAAAATGCTGCAAGTCTGAAAGCAAGGTGCTTCTGTGAGAGTGTAATGTGTATGTGAGACAGGGAGGGTGCTTCTGTATGTGTGTGGTGTATATGTGAGTCAGGGAGGGTGCTTGTGTGTGTCAATGTGTGTGTGCAAGAGAGATGGAGCATGTTTTTGGCTGGCTTGTGGCTGTGAGAGAGGACATGTGTGTGATTGAGAGCTTGTGTGTAAGTGAATAAGAGCATGTGCGTGATTGAGAGCTTGTGTGTAAGTGAAATAGAGCATGTGTGTGATTGAAAGCCTGTGTGTAAGAGAGAGCGAGAGCGTTGTGTGATTGAGAGAGACTGGCCAGAGAGGTGATGTGTGTATGTGTGAGAGAGACTGATCAGGGAGATGATTGGTATGTATGTGCTTGTGTGTGTGTGTGTGAAAGAAATGATTGGTGTGTGAGAGACAGAAACTGGTCCTGAGGGTGTGACTGGTGTGTGTGTGAGAGAGAGAGAAGAGACTGGTTGTGGTCCCTAAGGAAGAGGACTGTGAGGACAGCTTTAGCAGCTACTGCTGCTTCTGGTGTGGCCTGCAAGGGAAAGGAGTAGGAGAACTGCTGGAGAGGGTAAGTAAAGGTGGCTTTTTCAGTTCATTTTTCTTGATTGATTACCATTTTAATTATTGGGTAGTATGTGATGTGTCTGCTGTTTGAAATATTTTATTGGTGTTTGGAGAATTTTAAATACATTTTATGAGTTTTTAATTGTTGGATATTATTCTGTTCATAGTTGTTGTGAAACATTTATTCTGCTTATTAGTATAGTTATACAATTATTTCTGTGTTGGGATCTATAGCTGCTTGGTTAGTTCTGTTTTCCTAATAGGAGGTGTATTGGTGTTCAGGGCCTGATTTAATATTTGTAGTGTTGCCTTTTCATAGGTAGGGTTGTTACTGTTTGAGTGCATTCCATAATATAAGTGTAACTGTGTGCAGATTAGTTTATGTGCATTACTGCAGATCCTGGTAGTATGTTAGGTCGGTTCTGTGTATGTGACCGAGGTGAGGTATTTTACTATATCAGTCTTATTTGTTGTATTTTCTCAAGAGGACATGCAATAGTGATAAACTGCTGTCTTTTCATAAGTAGGGCTACTGAGCCTGGTAGTTGGAGTTTGTGTTGCTATTACTGAGATGACACTAGAACCAGAATATATTTTTTGTAAGGTGAGTTGTACGGGGAATGTCATCATTCTGCTTTACATCCATAATTGTGGGTCAGGGGGGTTCCTGTGGATGCAAACTGTACTTTTACATTTAGCCCTATGATGGTCATGTGTTCAGTGTGTCACTCATGTAAGAGTCATCAGTTAGGTGTGTTCCGACAGAAAAAAGGTTGAGAACCACTGTGCTAGAGAACAACTAATTCATGACCATCTCAAGGTGACTGGAATTAAAAGTTCCCAGGTATGGAGAACCGGGGATTTTTTTCTATCCTTATTAGTTTTAATTGTTGATTATTATTTGATGTCTGCTGTTTTTGAAATATTTTATTGGTGTTAGGGAAATTTTCAAAAATTTGTATATGAGTTAAATTACTGGAGGTTTTATTCATCAGCAGTTTTGAAATATATATTTTTAGTATGATTTTCCTATTGTGATTGATGTTTTATAGTTCTTGATTTTATTGTTTGATGTTTTATGAGGAATGATGGTATTTTCTGTTTTTCCATTGCTGTATTACATACAGTCTAACTTGTTGTGATTTCCAGTTTAGTTTGTCTGTGCATTTCTGTGTATATTTTATGGTCCCTTTATTCTGTATTTGGTGACTCACCAAATTGTATGTGTAATTGGGTACCCATGGGCCAGTATGGAGAAAAATCCTCCGGGCCACTATTTTCCCACAATCCACCCTGATCTCACCCCATCTGTGCCCATCAGTAGACAGCAGGTAATATTTCCAGGCAGCGGTCAGGTGCAGGCAGCAATCCGGAGAGTCTAAATCCAGGCTGAGGTCAAAACCAGAAGATCAGAGAGGAAACGAAGAGGAAGGACAAAGGAGCCAAACAGCAGACCAGGCAGGAACAGGAGGCAGGGAAGGCACAGGAGGGCACCATAGGAGAGAACACAAGCAAGACCAACAAGCAGCACTGAGGAGCAAGGCGCTCAGAGGACCTGTTGCCGAGGCAAGGGGTGCAGGGGGAAGGTTGCTTAAATGTGGCAGATGGATGACATCATCAAGGGGTACCTCTAGCGTGTTAGCACCAGTGCGCGTATTTTATGTGCGTACCTGCACACACGTGCCTACAGCATATGTTGGTCGGGGCTTGTTCGTCGGCATGCGATGGCAGTGTCTTGTCCCGATGCCTTGGCTGGGGCCGGGTGAGTCCGCCACTTAGGTTTGTTGATTCGCGAGCCTGGGGATCTAATGCTCACATTCTAGGCTGCTATTGTACTTCCAAGTAAACCCAGGGGGATGGCAGGGGAAGCAAACGTCAAAGCAATTTACCTCTGTAAATCATCCTGGCTGAAAATTGCCTTTCTTAGCCCAGCTAAAAATACATGCAGGCTTCTTCAGCACACACACTGTTAGCCGGCTTAAAAACAGGCATTCTCAGTGATCTGGCTAATTTAGCCCCCCATTTATCCAGATAAGGTTTATCCAGCTAAACACATACCTGGATAAATTGGAACCAGTCTGCACAGTGGGATGTTTAAAGTCCATGCTTTGTGTGGCTAAATCCTGAGCTTAGTCAAAGAAACATTTTAAATTTGGAGCTCAGACTCTGCATGGGTTTATCACAAGTCCACATGCTATTCTTCCCCCTTCCCCCCTTGGTCTCTCGCACAAATAGCAGATAAAATGGGGTTTTATCTGTGTAACCCAGACCACTTTTTGGGTTACTAATAGTTCTTGCACAGTCTAGTGCAGGTAGAGAAATAATTAGGGGAGTATCCATTCTTGACAGTCCTCTCACTGGTGGAGCTGCAATGAACACCCTTGGTCCTGAGGTTTTATAGCAGAGCAGTTTGGCTCTTCACATTTTGAAGGTTGAATTTTTACCTGAAAGGAATAAAGCTTTCTGTTTTTATGTTATGTTACAGAGCACCTGGTTGGTTCTTGCTTTTATTCAATTTTTATCTTATAGAGAGGTGAGGAGAGCAGGGAGGCAGGTGTGGACATGGAGCGATAGTGGGTGACGGAAAAAAAGGGAAGAGCAACTGAGAGTATAAAACAGTATGAAATGAGTTGTGAAAAATATGTGAAGAAAAATGTAAGAGGTAAAGACAGAGCATGGCAGACTCAGCCAATCAGAAGAAGCTTCCTGTGTCACGGAAATCCTTCTTCCTACCAATCAGAGAGCAGGGAAGGGTAATGCACCAACAGTGAAATATTACGTCAGCTTACACCGCAAGGACTCCAAAGTTAGGAGATAATGTTGTTGCAGAGTTGTTTGGATTACTTATTATAATATCTCCCTGTTTTTATTTCTGCTACCATACTATTAAAATGCATAAAACAGCCAGAAGGAAAGACGCCAGTAAATTCTCCTGGATGAAATGTTTTTCTGTAAATGGCTCCCTGAACACTAATAATCACAGCTCTTTTATGTGTACTTGACTCTGTTTAACCTTTTTCTGCTGTTTTTTTAACTTCTCGAAGCCGGGTACTAATATGGGAGTAATGTGTGGTTTATTTTTCCCTGCAGGAGAAGCATAAAGACTAGCGTGTCATTATCATGCCAGACAGCACAGGGTGTTAGATCACAGCACAGGAAGGGAATATAATAACAACTGCAGAACAAGCCATTCTGGTTTTAGCATTAGATTTTAATGGGAAATTAATCATGAGAATGCTGAAGGCTCAGTGTCCTGTCAGCAGCCTACTACTTTGGGCTCTATTCTCCTAGAATTAGGACTCTGAAAACTTCCTCACATCTGAGATTAAAGGAACATGGGTCAAAGGGCCAGCATATTTCAGAAACCTGCATAAAGCTGTGCAGTTGCCATGATAGTCCACTTAAATATGTCGAAATAAAAGTAAACAGGGAAGATGCAGGTGAGGCGTGACTCTCTTTCCAGTCTTATCCTCCATTTATCAAGGCAGTTCTGAAAGAAGGAAAGCTGCAGAAACCCCCCTTTGAGCATCTTTTTGAGGCTGAATCCAGCATCACTCTGAGACTTTGCTAGCATCACTTGAAATCCCTTTTCAGACAGACAGAAGCATGGCTCCTGATATCACTTTCTGAACTTCAGTGGAAGAGGCACACTAACAGGCTCTGACTGATGTTAGCTGAAACCAAGAGCAATCGATCAAAAATATTTACCTGTCTACACTTCAGTTACCCATCTGCCTCTTACAAATATGCTACAACGAATAACCACTCAACTCCATAGGAATCATGGGATGTAACGAAACTTAGTTAACACAGTAAGGGGCAGATTTTCAAAGGGTACACGCATAAGATATGCGTGTACCCCCCGAAAACCTGCCCCAAGCTCCCCCTGCGCCCTGTGCACGCGAGCCTATGTTGCATAGGCTGCCGGGTGCGCCAACAAAGCCCCGGGACACGCTAAGTCCCGGGGCTTTGCTGGGGGGGCGTGTCGGGGGCATATCGGGGACGTTGGTGCCGGCCTGGGGGCATTTCGGGGGCGTGGCCGAGGCCTCTGAAACTGCTCCCGGGCCGGGAATGGCGAGCCGGCAGCCGGCTGGTGCATGCAAGTTACACCTGCCTCGGGCAGGCGTAACTTTTAAAATAAAGGTAGGGGGGCGATTAATTAGGGCTGGGGGGTGGGTTAGGTAGGGGAAGGGAGGGAAAGGTGGGGGGGGAACAAAAAAAAAATTCCCTCCGAGGCCGCTCCGAAATCGGAGCAGCCTTGGAGGGAACGGGCAGCACGCGAAGGGCTCGGCGCACGTATCTATTAAAATCTGGCGTACTCTTGTTTGCGCAGGGTTGTGCGAACAAAAGTACGCCTGCGCGCTTCTTATAAAATCTACCCCTAAATGTTGGCAGAAAAAGACCCAAGTAGTCCATCCAGTCTGCCTAACAAGTGTTTTTTTTTTTTTAAGGCAGTAAATGCTGCTCTGAACAGTTACCCCCCCCCCCCCCCCCCCATGCCCTCTGTTATGGGTAGTAACTGCCGCTCAATGCAGGTTACCATTATGCTTTCTGTTACAGATAGTAACTGTCACTCTATACAGGTTCTCCCCATGCCTTTTGTTATGAGTAGTATCTGCCGCTCCGTGCAAGTTACCACTATGCTTTCTGCTACAGATATGGGCCGATACAGAAAACTTCGCGGGAGAGCCAGCAAGCACTTGCTCTCCCGACGTGTGCCCAGGCCACTCTCCTGGGTGCGCGATTCAGGAAGCCCAGGAATGCAAATTAGGGCCTGTGGTAAAAAGGAGGCGCTGGGAACACTAGCGCGTCCCTAGCACCTCCTTTTTGACAGAAGCGGCAGCTGTCAGCGGGTTTGACATCCGACGCTTAATTTTACCGGCGTCGGTTGTTGAACCCGCTGACAGCCACAGGTTCGGAAAATGGACGCCGGCAAAATTGAGAGTCCATTTTCCAACCCGCGGGCCGCGGATAGATTTTTTTTTTATCTTTGGGGCCTCCGACTTAATATCCAACTTAATATCTGACTTTCCCGGTGCCGGCTGAAATTAACTCCTGCCTTTGGCAGGCATTAATTTCTGAAAGTAAAATGTGCGGCTTTGGCTGCACATTTTACTTTCTGTATCGCGCAGGACTAACTAATGCAACATGCATTTGCATGTTGCGGGCACTATTAGTTTTAGAGGGGGTTGGACACGCGTTTTCCATGTGCTATTACCCCTTACTGTATAAGGGGTAAAAAAAAGCGCATCGAAAATGCACATCCAAATGGGGGCTAACGGTGCGCTTGGCCTGAGCACACTTTATTGCATCGGCCCGATAGTAACTGCCAAACCACAGAGTTACCCTCCAATGCCTTCTGTTATGGGTAGTAAGTTCTACTTTGTACAGTTAACACCCCTCCCCCCCATGCCTTCTGTTAAGGGTAGTAACTACCGCTCCATGCTTTTTGTTAAGGGTAGTAATTGCCACTCCGTGCAGGCTACCCCCAAGCCTTATGTTAAGGGTAGTACTTCTTGACATTAAATCCCAGCTGCTAAACCTTTGACCATTCCTCAAACTTTCTTAGATCATTTTTCATTCTCTCTACTCTTTTTTTTTGTTTGTAATCATTTTTTATTGAGGATTAACAAAAGAACATAACAGTGCGTACAGCATAAGCATAACATCAACAATGAAAATGAAGAAAGCACCGAATGAACATTAAGGGAGTATCCTGTATAGCTATGAACCCTCACCCAATCCCTCCCCTTTTCCCTTTAGCCCCTTTAGATCCCCCCCTTGATCCCTCCCCTCCCCACGACACCAGCATCAGGCAAATTTCTACCAGATATGGGTCTGAAATCCAAATCTAGTTATTAGAGGCATAAAACATAAATAGGTATCAGAGATAAGATCATAAGTCTGTATTTTAAGAGGAAACAGTTGGTACTTCCACCACCAGAGATGAGGGCAGTAGTTTAAGAAATGGGTCCCATAAGGCTGTAAATCGAAGCTGTTGCTTGCGGGATGTCTTCTCCAGTGACTTCTTTTCCAGTAGATATAAAGTAAGCATGGCATCCCTCCATTCGCGAAGAGTTGGCGCAAGATCAGATAGCCAATGACGGAGGATGATGCGTAATGCAATTAGTCGACTCTTTTGAAGCAAAAGTGAGGTCAAATTAAGAGTAGATCCCTTTCCACTTTTGACTCCCAACAAACAAAACTTGGCATTCCATTCCTGGTTCAACGTAAATTCACTGGAATAAGATTGGAAGACCTGGAACCAGAAAACCTGGATACACGTACAGTCCCACAGGCAGTGTAGTAATGTAGCATTGGGGTAAGAACATTTAATACAGTCGCTACAGGCAGTTATGCCTGCTAGGAATGCTTTACGAGGCCAAAACACCAACTTATGGAGAACCTTCCAATGGGTTTCCCTGAGAGGTATACCAATGGCCGCTTTGTGGGTTGCTTGCCAGCTCATTCGTAAGGCCTTCACTGGAATGTCACATGCCAGGTCTATTGACCATGTGCAGGCACATGTACGATGTAAATTGTAATTAGAGTTATCATGCAAAAATTTATAGTACATAGACAATCTCACTGATTTAAGTGAACTAACATGTAACAGCCTCTGGAAAGGACCATTAGTCATCCCCCATTTACAACCTGCTATGCAAGTCTGGATATAACTACGAATCTGTAAATAAGTAAGATAATCTGAAGGGTGCAAATTAAGGCTTTGGCAGCAATAATCAAAGGAGCGAGGCACATTGGACTGCAAATCAACAAAAGGAAGAAGATTAACAATCCCCCTCTCCTGAAGTCTCTGCAACATTCGACTAGGCACCCCAGCAGGAAGCATTGGATTATGAGTTAACGGGAGACAATAAGACACCTTCCAATCCAAATGTAGAAATACCCGAAGATATTTCCAGCAGTTACGCATGCCACTAGCCAGTAAGCTATTAGTGATGTGAAATGGCAGCATTCCCGTAGAGGAATGCAGTAGAAATGTCAAATGATAAGGAGAAAAGGCTGCCCGTTCAAGTTGCAGGACCTCAGACTCGCTCCCATAACCCAACCACTCCCGCAGTGTAGGTAATAAACAGGCAATATTATAATACCGCAGGTTAGCAACTCCTAAACCTCCTGCTGATTTGGGCACCATTAATTTAGGAAAGGACATCCTGGCTTTCTTGGGACTCCAAAAAAAGGTACCCAATATCCGGTGCAGTACACGCACATCTGTAGGTTTCAAGTAAAAGGGAGTCATTTGCGGAACATATAGTAATTTGGGAAGCAAAATCATATTAACTAAAGCTATCCGGCCTGAAATGGATAGTGGTAAGGACACCCAACTATTGACTTTCTGTTGAAATAATTTTACTAAGGGAGTTATATTGTGAAAATACCAATTCTGAGGGTTCGCATGTATTTTAATCCCAAGATACTTAATCGTATCAGTCGCCCACAATAATGGAAAATCAGGCCAAAAATCTTTGAGAGATCCCGTAATATCTAAAGCTTCAGATTTAGTTAAATTCAACTTCAGCCCTGAAAAGGTGCCAAAAGTCTGAATAAGCCTCAAAAGCTCTGGTAGGGAGCTGCGAGCATGAGAAATGGTCATCAGCATGTCGTCCGCAAAGAGCATCATTTTTTGCTCGATGCCCCTGGAGGTAATGCCAGAAATTAAGGGAGATTGTTTAATTTTTTGGGTTAAAGGTTCCAATGAGAGAATATACAGAAGGGGGGACAGAGGACAACCCTGTCTAGTTCCTCTACCTAACGTAAATAAAGGGGAAGTAGAACCATTTATACAAATAAATGCTTTGGGGTCCCCATATAGGATCTGAATGGCTGTGAGGAAGGGGCCAGCAAAACCAAAACATCTCAGGGCATCAAACAAATAGGCCCACGCTACTCTATCGAACGCTTTTTCAGCGTCGAAGCTTACTAACAAAGGATCTGTTATGGTAGCTCGGTGACATGTTTCCAGGGCAGCCAACAAACGTCGGATATTGGCAACCGGCCGTCTACCATAAACAAAGCCGGTCTGTTCCTGAGATATAAGATTAGGGAGAATTAACTTTAATCGATTAGCTAAAATTTTTGCATAAATTTTTACGTCTTGGTTAAGGAGGGAAATTGGACGATAGGAACCTGGTTGCGCCGGGTCTTTCCCAGGTTTGGTAAAATAGTAATGGCCGCGACCTTCATTGTGTCAGGTAAAATGGCATTAGTGATCATGTGATTGAAAAGCACAGTTAAGGGCGATGTTACATTATCTCTCAACAACCTATAAAATAAAGATGTCATTCCATCTGGCCCTGGGGATTTATGTAATTTAAGGTCTGAAATAACTTTGGAAACCTCGATGGCAGAGATGGGTCTATTTAATCCCTCGTGCTGCGAAGTATTCAATGAAGGAAGTTGCAAGTTCTGAAAGAAGGACTGCTGATTAGTCTCGTTCGGCGGGTCGGAGGCATATAGGGTTTCGTAAAACTGGTGGAAAACTTTCCCTATCTCAGAGGTGGTCACAGCCCTGGAGCCATCAGCCCTATTAATATGAGAGATGAATTTGGTCGGGTTTGCAGACTTAGAGAGCCGAGCCAAAAGCTTACCCGGTTTGTCCCCATGAAGAAAAAGCTTGTGCTGATATGAAAACATACTCCCAGTGGCTTTACGGTGTAGAAGATCATTTAACAGAATCTGAGTCTGTTGAAACCGGTCTTTCCACAAATGGGAATTCTGTCTGTTCCATTGGGCCTTATAATATTGCAATTTACGTTCCAAATCTAATATTTGAGCACTCTGCTGTTTCTTTTTTCGAATTGTGTATTGAAGAATGTCTCCTCTTATTACCGCCTTAGCTGCTTCCCAGTACAGGACTGGTGTGTCCATGTGTTGGCTATTGAACTCCTCGTACTGCGACCACCTCTGCTCCAAATACTTCCCAAATTCAGTATCTGTAGCTAGCCACTCCGGCATCCTCCATTGAAACAATGAAGGAAGTCTAGTTGCTTCCCCAATGATACAAGAAACAGGACAATGATCGGAAATTACCAGGGCACCGATGTCCGCACTCACCACCTTTGAAAAAAGGGATTCGGAGACTAATATGTAATCTATTCTAGATTTAGCTGGGTGAGCCCTCGCATAATGGGAATAATCCCTCTCCAACGGGTGTAGCACCCGCCAAACATCAAGGAGTTGCAAGGCACGGCAAAGAAAGGGTATACCTTTCCCCTTTCCCAGTGGTGGAGTGCGTACCGTAGAGCATTTGTCAAGAACATGGTCAGCTATGCAATTAAAGTCTCCAGCCAAAACGACTGACTCAATTCCCATTGTCGAAATTTGGGACACCAACTTAGAAAAGAATGGATGAGAATAATGGTTGGGGCCATATATGGAGGCCAACACAATAGGTTTACCATATAATTGGCCCTTAATGATAATGCTTCTGCCTTCATTATCAGACCACTGAGAATCCAATTGGAAAGGGATGGAACTTTGAATCAATATAGCCACTCCATTGCATTTACTGGTGCCAGAGGAAAAAAAAAACCTGTGGATATCCCTTTTATTTTTCAGCTTAAGATGTTCTTTGTCACGCATGTGCATCTCTTGGAGAAACACAATGTCCCCCCTTAGACCTGCGACAGTGAGCCAGAAACTTTTTCCCGTTTGATAGGAGTCCCCAACCCCGCCACATTCCAACTCATATAATTAACTTTAGGAGTCATGGTGAATAACAATAACAGGAATCATGACCATTACAAGCAAGGTATATAATACATACTCTGATACATTCAGAACCATTCGGTTCACCCCCATTCCAGCAATATGCCCAATATCTCCACAGATAAGTCTCATACATGCTAGGTGACGTCCCCCCCTGTCCCCGTCCCCTCCCCCCCTCCCATCCCCCCCCCATCATACAACCCAACC